>NW_009661151.1:0-2557 GCF_000708025.1 Charadrius vociferus | reverse complement strand
CAAAAGACTTGCTGAAGTCAAGGTAAATGACATCCAGTGTCTTCCCCTTGTCCACAAACCCTGTCATCTTATCACATGAAACAATCAGGTTGGCCATGTATGATTTGCCCTTGTTAAATCCATGCTGTCTGTTCCCAGTCACATTTTGCTCATCATATATTTAGAAATAAATTCAAAGAGGATTTTGATTCATAAACTTCACAGGGACTGATATAAGGCTGACCTGCCTACAGTTTCCTTGGTCCTTCTCCTTACTTTCTTTAAGACAGATGTGAGGGTTTTTTTCCCACTCAACAAAAATCTCCTCCAGTCACCACAGCCTTTCCAAGCTGATTGTCAGCAGTCTTATAGTAACTCAAATAAGGAATGAAGTCCACAAAAGGAAAAGAGTGCACTTCACCACGAATTATAGTCTTATGTAAAAACTTGTGGCTAAAATGATCCAGGATTTCTGCAAGAACAGCTTCAGATCCTCTAAGAATTGATTCAGCCCTCTTGCTTTCAACAGTGGAGTTACTCAAGCTTCCTTTAAGATCTCTTAGATCATATTTTTAAAGGAAGTACCAACATGTACCTCTTCTTTTGTAAGTGGAAAGCATCCATTCCTCTGTCAGCTTCACTCATGAAAGTGGAAAACCTACATTATTCCTCCACAAATACATAAACCGAGAAAAGACGTGTTTTTCCTCCATTCCCCATCCCTTGCTATGTTCTATATCCATGCATGAGTAAATGTAATTATGTCCAATCTTTTGACATAAATCCCAGCTGTAAGGGAGGGGGGGAGACAGGGAAAGGTAAAAGATAAGCAGTGTCTTGGTCTTTCTTAGCACAAAATTGCTCCTGTAGAAATGGGAACTACTTTCCTAAGAATTACCCTTTTAATTCTAAGTCAGTTGTCATTTGCTCAGTAGTCTGTCTTGGTATTTGTGCATGCTATACCTTCTGCTGATTGACTGCCATCTGATGCTCCAAAATGTCTATGTGATACAGAAGCACGCTTACAACTCAATCACTAAAAAATATACACTTTAAAGTCTGCCTCTAAAAATCCTGTAGTTAGGAGTTATAAAGTACTTTTGGATCTTTAAAGTGTATATGGGTGTTAGAATGTGACAAAAGCTTAGCAGACATAACCAGAGTAATGTAGGTCTGCTAGGAGAGTAGCATGTGTTTCAATAAATGCCACTCACTGATGTGTACTGACACGGATTCTATCCTACTTAGCACCAGTGACTACCAATTTGTATAATGACTTTGGCAATAACCCAAACTGGAATTAGATCTTGTTTGTGTGTGGACAATCCCTCCATGTCCATCCTTACCAACCACCTGCACAGAAAATAAGTCCCTGGGTGGTTTCTTAGGGTATAAGAAGTAATAGAGAGGTGAGGATAAAATATCTTCTTCTGAGGTAAGTATAAAGAGAAGTGAGAGCAGTTCTTATGTGAATGCAGCCAGTTACCCTTTAGTTATTGTCCTTCAGTATTCTGAAGAATGAAAAAGCAAGAAATTAGCACATCATAATTTATCCAAGTATGAAACTAAATGCACATTCAGAAAACAAACCTGGAATAAAATAGCCGGAAAGACAGGAAAGGAATTAAACAATACTTTCATATATAAATAGTATTGGAAACTATGCAGCAGAAACCATTAACATATTTCAAAATGTATATGTGTTACTATTAGTAATACCAAACAGACAAAGAGTGTTCCAACACAAGACAAAGATTGAGTATTCTATAACAGCAGGTTGATTCTTTGAGCTGCATGTATACATTTGAAAAACAGCCAGAAAAGACATTATCAAATTCTACATTTTTACGCAGAAATGTTCAAGGCCATAGGTTTTTACTTCCTCTTCTGTATGCCAGGAATAATAAATGAAGACCAAGCCAAAAGATAGCAATGGAATCAAAAAACCATGTGAGAGAGACACATACTACCCCTGAAGATATCAGGAGGAATAACTCCCTGGGTGCACACTTGCCTGACAGCATTAGAATTGTAGTCAACATAAAGAGGATTTGCTGAATGCCTTTCCTTTTATTCTCACACCAGGTGAAGGCAGGTAGACAATTAACAACTATATTGCATGTGACCTCAGTTGAATAAGAGAGAGTAATAAAAGAATTAGTCAAAAAGCAGAAGGTCTCTTTGATCAAGCTATGATTTTCTCATTTGCTGCATTCCAAAAAAAGCACTTGGGGAATTTAATCTGATCATCACTTACCATATCTGAAGGGCAAGTCAGTAAATGATTAAATTCAGCTGATACTATGCTTCACTTCCTTTTGAGTCATTGGCTGAAATCATCACTATAGCTGGAGTACATGGCAAGGGACACCAGTCATATAAAGAGAGACCTGTTATTGCACCATTCAAGTCCATGAAGTAAACCATTCTGAATATACCAATATCATGAAACTGTGTTCCATTTGTTGTCCATGCATATTGCAGAATATACAGATGACTAACTGCTACCTCTTGAGCCAAACTCAGAGTGGAGAGAGCACAAGACAGAAAGGGCATTGCATATTTGTTTGTGTGTGTG
>NW_009661150.1:0-2554 GCF_000708025.1 Charadrius vociferus | reverse complement strand
TTTGTACAACCCACCCTTTAGATATTTATACTCATGAATAGATTCCAGAAGTAGTGCCTTTTGTTTGATCTTGGCAGAAGGGGTAACTATTATACATCCGTATTTCATAATGAAAATGAAGACTAATTGGCAATTCAAGCACAAAGCAATTACTACCAAAGCCAAAGCAGAAGTACAACTTATATCTACCATATCACATTCTCATTAGCAGCTTAGAAACAAAACAGTATACACCAACTGGACAATTAAAACCATGACACTAAAAAACGAAAAGATATGGTACTGATTAAATGACAGAAAACACTAGTTAAAATCAGATTAAGGTAATTAATGAGAAAACATTTCTCTATGTTAAAACTGTTAAAGCTTGCATGTGTACTTTGCACTTTCTTTTTCTCTTCCTCGAATGGTAATATGAAATAGTTCTGTTCTCAAAAACCATAAACCAGTATTTTATTGCTGTGTTAATGCCACTGAATATTTCACTTCAAGGAAAACAACATAAGCATTGATCCAAGCAATTAATCGGCACAAACCCACCTTTATGTTAATTACATCAGTGGACATATTCAAGTACGTCCGGACTGGGACAGCAGCCAGTTAGAATTCAGACCCATAAAAGGATCTAAAAGCCTACAACCAACTTTCTATCTAATAAAAATCGATAGTTAAGGAAAGGCTTTCGCATCAAGTACTTTAACTTGCATGTAGTAAAGTGGATATAAGGGGTGATTAATGTATTTATGTTCACAAGCTGATTTAGGGAATCTTGTTCTTATAAGGTGCTTCTACACTGCTCTCATGCGGTACATAATCTTGATATAAGTAAGAAGCAGGCCTAGAGAAAACACATTTGTGTAGTGTTCCAGATATATGTAGCTCCAGTACTTTCTGCTTACTTGAGCTTTCTGCAGACATGTCCTAAGTTGTTCAATAATGGCTCCCACTTATCAACTGTTACCTGCAAAATAATGCAATGATTCAAATAACTGCAGCTTGTAACTGAATTTTGTCTACTTAAAAAACAAACATACAAATGAGCAAGGCAATTCATTCATGATCAAGAAAAATATCACAAGCATTTTCAATTCTTTTCAAAACGCATACTTAAGCTCAAAACATTTATTCAATAACTCATTTTTCTAATTTTTCTGTTCCCCAAAGCCAATTAAACTTCTTTAAAGGATCAGTGATAGTAAAACTTGGATGCAAACCAAACATAATTTGTTTTCTACTTAAAAAACACTTCAAGTCTCTCAGCCTAGGAGCACTGAAGAGTCCCCGAATTAGGTGTTTGTAAAATAATCATAAATACTGAAGGTCTTTTTACTGTCTTCTTCATAGTCTAACTTCATCAGCTCTAAATAAATTAGCTCATTTATGAGGCACACAGAAGACAATCTGAGCCAACAAAATCCTTAACACTTTTTGCTGAAATTAAAAATCATTTGGACTTTATTGCATTATGAATTTGCAATTTAAAACAATGTAAGACAATCTCTGTATCTCTAGTTATTTTTGGTGTTTCCCACTCTAATTCTAAATTTCCGTGTATGTGTTTATAGATACGTTGATATTTAGTACTTCTCAATAATCAAGAAGAATGCCACACAAAAAGGAATTTAGCCATATGCATAAATTTAAGCCTGACCTACAAAGTTTGTGGCATGCATTTGAACATTACAGCTTTAACTGAAACAGAACAACCCTATTTAGATATTGGTGAGCATATAAATCTGTGCAGATTGTTTTAGTAAATGTGTGCCTCGTCCACATGAACATAATAGATTTTTTCAGTGCTTTCCATTTTACAGGTTTATTTTGTTCTAGAAGCAATTTCATTATCTTGATAGGAGATGCCATGTTAACAATTATAGCAGCATGAGGTGGTGTCCTCATTAACTAAATTTAAACTAAAAATTGAGAAAACCTATCGTCAAATTCACAAGAAGCCTGTTACAAGGTGGTACTACTTTCATTAAGGTATCTTAAGTTACTCTAGTTACAATGTGGTTCTTTAGACAAGATGACGACACACAAATAAAATAAATGGTACTACCAATAGGTACAAACTCATTTGTGTGTTCCAGTATTTGAGGAATTGGGGTTGTAATCGTTGAGTTTTGATTGACAAATTCTCTGGAACTATGAGCAGATTAACTAACCAACTTGATTATTTTGATTACTTTCAGGAAGTTAGTTAAACATCCCTGGGCCCATTCCCACACAGTGGCTCTATCTGGTAGAAGGAAAACAAATCCATACCTACAGGATTATGTCCAAACAAAAATGGAAGTCATTCAAGAAATGGGTAACACTTAAGGTGGCAGAAGCCACCTTCACGTGTGTACCCAGTTCCACCCTCAGGCCAAGAACCGTTGGTCGAGTAAGACCCAAGGCTGAGAATGAGACCTGGATTCCACTCTCCAGTCAACGCTTATTTTCTTTTAATTTCATACAGAAACATACTTTTTGCCTTTTCCTGTAGCACTGAAGATAATGTGTGATGATTCTCATCTAAAAACCCAACATACACAATTACAAGTAGATGACA
>NW_009661149.1:0-2552 GCF_000708025.1 Charadrius vociferus | reverse complement strand
AACCTAAACTATTCTATGATTCTATATTTCAAGGCTGTTGCTCTGGGCTGAGCATGTAACTTTGGGTTAGCAGAGAGATAGTACACCACAACTTCATAGGAAAGGAATTGGAAGAGTTGTAGCACCTCTCTACTTTAGGGTTTATTTAAGCACAAAGACACCTTGATGACATCTGGAAACAAGAGTCTTGTAATTATGGATTACTTCCTACAGCAGAATTGCTTCCTACAGGACACTTTATAATAATGCTCTACAAACTTAGTCACAGGGATGCTTACAACACTTGAATATAGGCATTACAGTTTTGTGACTCATGTGTCTTCACTTCTTGCATATTATGAAAATTACAGCCTGGACTTGACAATGACTGATTTGTTCTTAATTAGAATCTTTTTTGAGGGAAGAATATAACAGTAAAGTATGTATAGGACAAATTCATGCAAATAGTTCTTCTGAATGTTTGTTGTGCAGGATTAAATTAGTCAGTGATACTTGAGTTGTATGGCTTTCTCCAAAGATCCAGTTTTTGAAGAATTACCTGTAGCATGTCTTCTGATGCTGTGCACTCTTCATGAGGGATGAAGTAGACTGGATGCATACCAGTACTTAGTTTTTAGGGTTGTAGGGGGGAAAAAAGACTAATTCAATAACCCGGTTTTTTAAAGACAAAAAAAAAGATAGGAGTAATGGAGGTTGACGTAACAAATGAGAAATTGGAAATGTTGAAGAGGCATGGAAGATCTTAAATGTAACTACAAACAGAAAATGCCTTGGCAAGCAGAGGAAGGAGCTGATGGAAGATAAAGCATGAAGGTAGCAAATGCCTGGTGACTGATTTGTGCAGCTGATAAAAGATGAGATGTGTAAAGACTGACATCTGTCAGTTAAGATACAAATATGGTGATGGACTTGGGTATAAGGTACAGAAAGAAGCGGGGAGACAAAAGGATAAAAGTGAAGAGAGAGGGGGATTGATGCATGCAGAGGTAGAAAGTGGCATGAGGGTTTCTGTAGATGTCTTGCTACTGATAGCTGAGAACATGAAGTGGGATGGTTACTGCTTCATTACCTATTTATTGCCAGTGTGCATTCCTTCAGTGTAGGAATTATAGCACATGAATGGATACTTTCCAGATGCTCAGTAGATAAATTAAATGCTGCAGGGTTGCTTGAACTGGTGCAAATGACAGTAACTGGGGGTGGAGGGCGTGCTCTTAAATTCTTGTCCTGGTGGGTAGTCCCACTAGCTGAATGATTTCAGTGTTATTGTGACCCCATTTGACAGATGAGGTCAGAGCAGCAATTTCACCTCTTTAAACGTACAGTAACAAAACTTACCAGGAGCAGTCAATCCTACATCCTGTTTCTCAGCCTTCAGTCTGATACATCTTGTCTGGATCATTATAGCCTGCCTAAAAAACAGCTCTTAGAGAATGGAAATTTGAGTTCTTTGCTGCTGCCTGGAGCGTTAAAACCTACGTCTTCCATGGAGGGTGGAAAGTTTTCTCTTGATAGGCATTGGGAAAGGAAATGGAGAGCCTTATTCACGTGTCTAGGGAATAATTGCAGTACTTCATCAGGTTACTTTTCACATCTCTTGCATGGTAAGCCTGATGCCAGAGGTTCATAGAACTGGAAATTCAGGCCTGTCCCGTGTCTCACTCATTTGCCTCCCTGCAGCTATGATTTTTGAGTCTTCAGAAAGTGCCAGACTTGTATTGAGTGTACGGAGTTTTGAAAGGCTCTGGGACAGCAGCTCTCGGGCCTTGGTGAATTAATGCAGAAGGCGTATGCATAAATGACATACTGAACCGAGCAGTTGTTGAGACTTAACTCCTCATTGAATGTCAGGCAAAAAGTGTGTAGTGTGGTAAAGTGAAGCAATTGACAGATGAAACATGGCAGGAAGGGGAAGGATAAAGGCTGTGATTCTGTAGTAGTGATAGTTGTTTCCCTTCCTCTATGCATAAGCTTGTAGCTCTTCGCTTGGGCCAGCTTCAGTGCTGACTGAACTTGTTGGTGATCCATTTAAATACAATAATCCAGGAGCTAAAGGTCAACTTTTCACTCCCATCAAAAGACGCGCTTTGAGTTGCACCTTGTAAGTGCCGGTGTTATGTGGAAAGAGAATCCTGGGGAGGAGTGCAACTGAATCATTAGCAGTCAGAAATACAAACTTCGGTCATGAGAGATGCGGAATAGTGAATGGAGTTTAAAAGACTCAGAATATTTAGGAAGATTCTCAGTGTGCACTGTTCTTTACTTCACAGGTTACTTTAGGGGCTGGAGCCAAAGACGAATTACACGTTGTAGAAGCAGAAGCATTGGACTATGAAGGCAACCCTATTAAAGTAGTACTGGCATCTCTGAAAATGTCAGTACAGCCTACGGTGAGTACAGGAACTTGTAAATCTATACTATAAATTGGATCTCGGGTGAGAAAGACAAGTTAGAAAAGGCTTTGGTTGACTGAATTTTAGTGTTTTTTGTGTCTAGAACACTTACTCTAGTCAACTGGCAATAACAGACTTGTCCAAATTGTGTGTTTTTTT
>NW_009661148.1:0-2546 GCF_000708025.1 Charadrius vociferus | reverse complement strand
TCCCAGTTCAGCCCCATTCTCCCAAATGCTGGAGAACATTTATAATCGGAGAAGCAGAACCATCAGCTCTTCCTCTGGCAGTCTTGAGAGTTTACACTGCTCCACACAGGCAAATATCAAATAAGTGTCACATTTCTTATTTATAAAGAAATCATAACAAGCATTGTTTAATTGTACATCAAATAAAGTAATTAAAATTAACATCAATCGAACCTAGTAAGGACCAGGAAATACAGCACTGGGAATTTAAGATGGGGATTATGAATTACACTGATTTTACAAATGATAAAGGTTGTACCGATCCCATACATACAGCATATTAAGAGATAAATGTCTGCAAATAAGCCTGGCTTATGAAAAGATGACTTTTCTTTTACTAGTATTTCACAAAACTCCAGCAAATTTACAAAGCTTTCTCCTTTAAACAAGTCACATCCATCCCCTTCTATTAGTCAAACGTGTGCCGAGGTTCTCAAGAAATCCAAAGAACAGGAAAAAAAGAAACACACACTAATAAGCACTTCTCATCAGATTATGGTACATAACACAAAGAAAATGGGGTAGTTTCCCACTATAGGCAAGAAAAATCTGAATCACAATTTATTTTATGCTTGATTATTAAAAAGGCTATAAAAATCATAAGCAAGCGATGCTAGAATTTAGATGAGAACATGACTTACCCTCAGCTTCTATTAAAAAAAATCCCAGTCATTTGATGGGATTCTTCTGGGTTCTGAAGCCGAGTCTGATGCAAGTCTTTCCACTTGCACTTTGATGTTAGACAACAGTCAGAACAGTTCCTCCCTGCAGCTAAGTGCATCCAGACACGAAACTTAAATCACATTCCTCTCACTCCCCAGATATCGGAATTGTGAAATAGCAAAAGCCTCCCAAAAAAAGAAGTCATTCAGAATTTTAAACACCAGGCAAAACAGGAGACTCAGGAGTGGAAAACTAAGAGCAGCTGAAATAAAGCTGTCTACAAGCCAGAACAAAATGATGAATGTCCTTCAGAGATCCTGATGAATTGTACTATTGCTGCTAATTGCTTTATGAAGTTCTGACCCTAACTGCACTACAGAACTGTGTTTTGTTGGTTGGTTGGGTTTTGTTTTCTTTTCAAAGGCTAGTATGAGGATATTAAGGTCAGACTTCTCCATTGCTATGAGGATAACTCAACCTTAGAATAAGCAATCACATGACAAAAAGCAATTGCTTCTTCCAGAAAAGAACAAGAGAAATTTCTAAGCTATTGCTGCATAGGTGTTTGAGGCCAACAGCCAAATATTCCATCTCTTTTCCCAAGGATCCACCAATATCCAAACCTGCTACTGCTTTAAAAAGTCTCTTCTGCTGCAGAAACACAAATACAGGAAAGATCCATTTTTACCCATACAGCTGGAGCCTTTGAACCCTTTCAAGGAGAGATGGTTTTTGCTGTGTCTCACCTAGCCTTGCCAGTTGTCTCATACAAACTCAGAGCTCCACATCATCAGCAAACTTAGAATGACATACTTCAAGTATCAAAGCAACCAAAATGTTTTAGCAGCAGTCTCCTCTTGCTAGCCTACATATTATGAACAAGCAGTTCTGACAAGCAATAGTCTTTCTGAAAGTATTCAGGTCAAAAAAACCCAAAGCACAACAGTCTCGTGCTGGTTTACAATAAACCAACAAGAATTGCCTGTGAAATGTTTAAAGGACCTCTCTTCTGTGCATGCACCTACATGTTATGCACTGTTACTGCAAGAGAGCAAGAAACATGCACAACACAACTATCTAGTCCAGGCATGGTACTTTCACCAAAAATGTACATTACAATGGATCAGCAAGTGAACTGCAGAGTACTGGACAACAAGAGAAACCTGGGCTGAATCTGAAAGTAAACACTACTACAGTGACTAGGCTTCAAAACCTGGAAGTTTAAGTTCATAGTTGCAGGGTCAAAGCATGTAGAAACTTTAACACCAAGGTGGAAGGAGATTACTCAAAGACAACAGTAAACAAAGACAGCTAAAGTATTATGAAGGTTCATCCAAACAATTGATGTGAAAGGCTTTGAAATGACAAACTGGAGCAATACTCAAACGGAAGGCAAAGAATATGTCTCAGTGCAGAAGTAGAGAACAAATGTAGCAAAACCCAAGAATATGCATGCTCCCAGGCAAACTGAATTTTTTCTTGTCATTTTACCAGAGACAAGAATGAACTTGTACACACATTTCAGAAGCAAAACTTATTCTCATCACTTTGTACTATTCCAAGACCAAGGAGAAAAATCAGCTTTTACTGTGTACTATCTACTGTTGCAGGGCATGGAAGAGCACCCATGAGCTAGGAGGAGTTGTGTTATGCTAAGGAACTGGACCTTAGGGGCCAGCATCCTTTACCGACATCTTCATCCATATTCAGGCTTTGTAGTTTGCTTGCTTGTCTTTTACTTCTCAGCAGCTGCAAAAAACCTTTCCGGTTCAAAAAGGCAAATAATTTTTCAACATAAACTTGACATCTAACCCCTTTACCCTCAAAATATTTAAAAAAAAAAA
>NW_009661147.1:0-2544 GCF_000708025.1 Charadrius vociferus | reverse complement strand
TTTTTCTTTTAACTGCTGAAAACAACAAAGTAAATGTCCTCAGACAAGTAATTTTAAACTGACTGCCTAGTTTTGGCCTTCATTTTTTGTACTGCCAGGCTTGCCTGGTCTGAGTACTGGTGGGGAGAAATATTTTCCAGAATGAACTCAACTTCTTCATTTCAAAATGTTTCTTTTCAGGAGTTTGGTGTCACAGTGAGCAAAATTTGGTATTGTAAGCACTTGGACAGTGTGTAGACGTAGTCAATAAGGAAAAATATGAGGAAAGTAAGAAGCGTGAATGAACAAGGACAGGAACCTAGCAACGTCCCTCAAAAGCCAGACCAGTGGTTTGAATGCCTCCTGCTGTTTTGATTGCTTTGTCTTTTATCTGGTTCTTCCCAGCTCAGACTTTCACCTCAGTATTCTAGCATTCCTTTCCTTTTAAGTTTCTACCTTGATCTCAGGTCATTATTTTTATAAACAGGGTAATTGCTAAAAGGTAATATGTACAGGGTTTTGAGTGAAACGCACAATAAACACACCCTCTCCTCTTCCAGCTTTGTATCTTTGAAGTGGTCCTTTCCTGAGATGGCAGAAGGACATCCAGTCACTGAAAGGAGCTGGAAGGCTGCTGAGGGTAAATACCACGGCTGGAAGTCTGCCGCTGCTGTTGCAGAGCACTGCCAAAGGGAGACTGAACAGAAAAGCAATCAAAACCTACCAATAGGCATCACTTCTTTGATGCAGCCAAACTGTTCGTGAATGAGTAGTGGTGAGCTGTAGTACCGTCGAAATCCCTTTGGCTGGAGGGAGAGAAAGCAAAAACAAGTGAAGTGCACTGCTGCCATGATTGATGTAGTAGAAATAACCTCAGCTCTTCGGCTAATGGCGTAACAGTGTGGCAAGGCTGGAAATTTGCCTCCTGTTGTTGAGTCACTGTAGGGTTTAGAAATCAGGGATTTATTTGATTTTTCTCCTGGAAAAAACAATTTCCCGTATTTATGTGGAAGGAGGGGCTCATTTTCAGCTCCCCTTTTTCTTTTGTCTTACACAAAAGCAGCACTAATTAATTGCAGCAGAAATGCTGAATCATTTGAGGTTCTGGGAAGTTTCCCTCTCCCTTTCTTCTTATGTAATATGAATTTGCATTGTTTTGCATTTGCTAAGCATGTGACTATCCTTTCCCACCCTAACTCCAAATCCTCATGTTCTCACGCATGCACTTGTAAAACCCAAGGAATTTAGAGCCTTTCTATATGTTTTTCTAAGACTTCTTGCTGACTGACTGCAGCTTCCACTGCTTTTTGGTCTTGTAAGGTCAAGGTCAAAAAACTCCCCAAGTCGTCACCAGATATCCCCTCAATGTCCATTTGTGGAGAAATGCACTATAACAACTCAAGCTATACCATTAAAGAATACCACATTACGGCCAATAATGGTGTCCTATGCCACTCTAAAAACCATTCTTAGAAGATGAAACATTTCCTGTTACCTCTCTATTTACTATCTCAGCTAGCAAATACCTCAGGCAAAGGCTGAGTACCCAAAATGAAGGTGCTAACATCTAAGTCTTTGGAAATACCCTTCAAGGTATTAGGGATTCACAAATGGTCTCTCAGATTTCTAATCTTCACAGACTGTGAGACATTCCAGTCACAGCGAGAAGTGGAAAAGCCTCATGGAATTATGCATGTTTTCCATATCCTATGTTCAGAATACATCAAAAAAATGGTAGAAAACTAGTTCTTTTGCTAATGAGATGCATTCTAGATTGAGAAGGAACGAGGGGAGTGATAAAATTGGTTTCTTAAAGGAATAAATTCCAGATTCTCCAGCCTCGGCTTGCCGCCAAACTAGGTTTAGACACAGCATGAGCTCATAAAGCTCCTGTGACTTTGCTGGATGACTTCCTGTTGTAAAGTTGGCCTCTACTTTTCTGTTTTTGTAAACTAGTGACCACAAGAGCTGGAATCAAGAAATGAGTGAAATAATTCACATGATTTAATATTTGGCTTGTCCAGGGCTTGCAGTGAAGTCATTCACCTCTTCACAGACCAGCTTCCTATACCAGAATGCCTCACGCTAGGGCTACAACCATGGTTTAAACGCGCAAAGATTTGCCTCGTGTGTATAAACAACAACAGCTTTCACTGAATACTCTTGGAAAGGAAAGATCTTTCCACTGAAAGGTAGGTTTTCTAGCTTGCGGTGCTTGCAATGCTGGCATTTTTTCACCATTTCACACAGTGAAACTGGTTTTAGATCTTATTTGTCTCAGGTGCCTTCAGGTTGCAGCAAATCTGAGAACATCTGAAACATGAATATATGTATTCAGTTTTCATATTCCAAATGGTCATTTTTTCAAGTACTTTTTCCAAAATTAACCGAAAGACCTGTATTCCTATAGAAGTCACCAAGCTGGGCTAGAATCCTCTCAAACACAGTGTCCCGCCTTTGCCAATAATGAGAGTTTGCTGTTCAGGTGACCCAGGCACTAAGGTGCTGTGTCCATACAGGGGCAGGTCCCCTCCCAGCCTCTCCTACTGAGAGATTGCTTCAAAC
>NW_009661146.1:0-2548 GCF_000708025.1 Charadrius vociferus | reverse complement strand
CCAAGCCATTTTCTGCAATCTCTAGAGATGGAGCCAAAGACACCTCTGCTCCCAGTGTAGACCCATCAGTGTAGGTGGGATGAAGCCAGTCCTAATGCAGATGAACCCACAACCAGGAGAAGCCCAAGCGAGACGGCTCCAGCTCGCCTGCAGGCTTGACTCTCAGGAGGCCCCCGGTGTCACTAATCCACGTGACTGCTGGCTGGGACAGAAGCAAGCTTTGACAAAAAGCTGTGCCAGCACACCAGTAAATAGCTCTGATGAAAGCGCTGCAGATACCACAACATGTAATCAAGAGCATAAATAATTTGTTATACAACAGACCTTGGAAAAAACAAATCAGTTGATTATTAATAATAACTATGTATATTGCAGCATCTTATCCCTGGAGGCCCCAAAAGAGGTCAGTTCTGCTGAGCACAGAACACTGCTGAAAAGCAAATCTGCCATAATATTTGGGCATCTGAAATCGGAATAAACAAGGGCTGCACAAGTCACTTTATAAAACAGTGAAAAAAAAGTACCAACAACACAACAGACACAGGAAAGTCATTTAGTGAACATCTTTATCAGATAGACAGCAACAAAGAATGGCTTGTTGTTTCCCATAAACCATATCAAAATGGACTTCTCATTTTCCAATAATAAACGCTGAGCATTTCCAAAATAATTGATTTCTTGTTATGTTTTCCTCCCCATTCCTGATGCTGATGGTTCGCATTCAAAGTCAGACCAGACTATGCAGATCTGCATGCAGATCAGCTAAGATGAAACAGCTCTTTCTCTCTTTTTTTTCTTCTTGTTTTAGACAGTATCAACAAATGAGATCAGTATCAGATCTGCATTTATCCTCCTATCTCATGTGCTTGTTCCGTGTCAAGAAATTTAAAGCTAGGCATTGGGAAAATAATGATTGCCTCACAATTTATTTATTTATTTTTTAATACAAATGGCACTCCTATGTCATTTTTACTTCTATATTTACATTAAAATCATGGATTCGGGGAACTACAGAGCCAAACCACACCCCATCAAAACGTAACAACCATAAGACACTGCTGTATATTTAGGGGAGAAATAAATTGACTTCTTTTCCTCGGCAAAACCACATGAAAAGAAAATTAGGGTCTACTTACACTGTACAATGAGCTGTACCAAAGCTTCTCTGGGTTTCACATTAAACCCGTTGTATTGGCTGGTCTGGCACCTGTAGGTTCCCGTCATCTCCCTGGACACGTTCACTATCCTCAGGATCCCATCGTAGCTCTCCGTCTGCATCGCCCCGTCTGGCATCGCGACCTCCTTGTCTGCTCGGGACCAGAGAATGATGGGCTTGGGCTTCCCTGTCACCTGGCACTGCAGCTCGATCGTGTCCCCTTCCCGGGTGACCAGGGGTGACTTTTCTTGAGGAACGGTCAAATTGGGTGGCACTTCAAAGGAGAAAAAGAGACGGTTCAACAATTAGCATTACAGAGCCATCAGGTGGCTTTCTTGCTTGTACAGTCATAATTATATACGAAGAATTAAATTGCACAGAGACAGCAATGCATAGTGACGACGTATATTGGAAGACTGCAATGCTACTGTATTTACGAGACACGGTGCTCCGCTGCTTGAAGTGGTCAACAGAAGATTTCACAGCCCCAGCTACGACACTTATTTACCTCCCTGTGCATCTCTGACACGCCAACACGCCGTACCAGTGTACATCAGCGCATTCGGACCACCGATCACAGCTAGCACTTTATCACTGCAACTTACGGCTTTCCTTTTTAGGACTATTTGGCATTAAAACCCCTTTTTTATAACAGACCGGCTGCTGATTTTATCCAGGTCGTAACAGCTGTGCAATGAGGAAAAATTGTGCCAGAAATCACCTTGGAATTCAACACTTGAAACTGAAATGCAATTGGTGTCTTTCTATTACAGGAGGTTTATTAAAATGGTACTTTTTAATAGAGCTTTGCTTTAACAAACCTGGAAGGTATATGCGAACAACTGTTTCCAGCAGGAGTTAGCAGGAATAGCTGGCAGTGCCACACGGTGAGCTGGCGATGCCCAAGGACCCATCCATCCTCCTCTCCGCAATCTTAAAAGAGTGAGACATCTAGTTGCCCCCGATGCCTCTCTGAATTATCAGCCATGGCTCTGAATCACCAGTCCTCAGCAGCGAGGAGAAGAGCTCGCTGGCCACGGAAGAGACGCTGCTGTGCAAGGCGCTGGATCAGAACAGAAACGCTGTGGCATCCCTGGCAAAGGCATCGGGGTTTGCACAATGGGCATCCCAGCGAGCTTCCACCACCAGTCCCATCAGAGCCATCATTTAGGTGACAGCATTTGATAATTATGAAGCACTGGAAGCTCTGTCAGCCTGGCGAGAATGGTTTTGCCATGTCCAATTATCGTTCCCATCTCATCATACCTACATTGGGTTCATAACCAATCTCTTCCTCCTCTCCTAGCGCAACACAAACAAAAGCTCCATCCCTGAAGCTGCCCGTGAGCTCCAGATCACACATGGTGCCTTCAGCGCCGCGGACCGTTGCTT
>NW_009661145.1:0-2540 GCF_000708025.1 Charadrius vociferus | reverse complement strand
AGAAGTTACTTTAGCCAAATATTAGACAGACGCTCCACAGTCTAAATGGGTTTTGTACTTGAAACACTGAACTATATACATGTGAGATAATCTAAGGCAACATATTGCAAAGGGAAACTCTTACTGGAACAAATCTTCAGAGGTACTGTGTTTGTAGTGCAATGATAAGGAGCCTAATGAAGGGCAATGTCTGCATTGTCATCTCAGGAATGTTGTATCCTTTTATATTACATTACAGTACCAATATAGCTATGCTTTTGACTGACTTTATCACAAAACTGACTGCATTTGGTGTTATCCTTAAGCTCTAGCTTATGAAATCATAAGACCATCTGAGAGCTATCAGATTTTATTTCAAACAGGAGGATGTAATTCTCACGGGTTCCAGAGAGAAATCAGAGAGACAGCACAAGGACCTATATTTTTGTTTAAAACAAGCAAAGAAGGTGATATTTAAAGCCTACACTAATGTCAAGAGATCTGCACTATGATTTTGGATGTTTCTTATCAGCAGTACTAAGCATTGCAAAAAGAACAAAGGCATGGCTCTAAAGCTGTGCTCTTTTGAGTGTATGATACAGCCAGAAGCTTTGATGCTATTCTTTAGTAGGTTTTCCTTACTAGGAAATGGTAAGAAAATACGTTGAAAAATGTACCAAAGTTGTTAGCAATGTTTTACCAGGAGTGCCAGTCTACCTGGATCCTGAATTTGATCCAGTCTGGCAGTTTCTGTGTTCCCAAGATACGGGAGGAAAGGCACAAGGGTTTTGTCTGCATCCTCTTTCTGTAATCGGCAAAAAGTCAGCCAAACATTTCTAGCCTCCTCCAGGAAACATCCCTGATAAGTATAACATTTAGACACTTAATGAGCAGGATTAATGCACACGCTTAAGTCTGAGGATATTTTTAAGTGGTACACTTTGAATCTGAGCCGTAGAATAGATGATTAAAGGCAAACAGCAAACATTTATGAATTTCTGGACTCGTATGTATAAACTATGTAATCTGCAGGCTTGGATTCACTTGTGGGAGGTTAATTAACTTACATCTTCTGTTGTTTTTATTCATCCAAAGCAATGCTGTATCTTGTCTCCTTTTCTTCAACCCAGCACACCAGACACCATGAGGTAGAGCCAAACTGCAGCGTGACGTGAAAGTTGGAGAGGGGTTCCCTTTGGTGAAGTCTCATGCTTACACACCTGTGTATCGTGTGACTGGAGAACAAAATGTTTATGTCACATGAGCTAATGCAGAGCGAGGACTATGCGCTCAGATCCGTTCTCCACATCACATGAGAATTACCTGCACCTGTGCCTAAACTCTTGCCTGCATAGATGTAGATATTTTACAGTAAGGAAATAAAGAATGTGGAAGTAGGCTTACAAACCAAGGGTGAATGGGCAAAGAGTTGATGATTCAGGGCCTTTAGTACTGATTAGAGAAAACTATGAAAATGTATAAGAAACATTCACAAAAAATAGGATTTAAGTTATATCAAGTGGATGTGTGTCATTTCTTTGCTTATGACTTTATCTTCATTGTCAGTTTAGATCATAAATGTTTCAAGATGCCAAGCACACATTTAGTTTACTGTTGGTCTCACTTCTGGCTATTTCACCGAGTGCTTAACTTAGAGATATTTTTTTTCTGAAACGCCAATATGGGGTGACTGCCTGAGAATCTCAGTTGCTAGTCTCAAGTAAAGTTCGTTTCTAGTTCTCCATCATGGAATAAGGCTTGAAAACTTGAACTTTGTAGTTATAAGCATCAGAAGAAAATAAAAATAGCTTGATATGTATTTCAATAATGTAATTATATCTCATTGTCTTATAAGAGTTTGAGGCAATTCAAAAAGTCACATGTAAGTGTTTGAGATTGTCAGCACTGGTTTCTATAGCTTAAAAATTCTAATTCATTTTTACATAATTTGGTAAAGATACTTGGCAGACAAAGTAGCTGGTAAGAGATAAGAGATGACGTAAGGAACCTGATATTTGCCCAGCAGCCCTTCCGTAGGTGACAGAATTGACTTTATCTCTTCATTATTACGACTAAATTTTAAAAGAAATGGCATCATTTAAGTATCTCCATTATATAAAATTGATGATTGTATTTGGTGTGTGGAGATTTGTGTGTGTTGCTTATTACTACATTTTTATTCTATGCCCTTTTTCTCATTTCTCACGTTGAGACTTTTGTCTCATTTTCTTTAGGTTTGGGGGATTTTGGTTGTCAGCTTTTCTTTTTTCAGAATTGTAGTGTTTGTTTCTTTCATTTCTTGACGCAAATGCTGCAGTTGCCTAAAGTGTGGCTTCAAGCAGTCCTTTGTGTGACTAAAAGAAATTAGCTAAATAGCACTGTTTAATTAATTTCAGGACCGCCTCTTTTTCGTCATGGAATATGTAAATGGAGGAGACCTAATGTTTCAAATCCAGCGCTCACGCAAATTTGACGAACCTCGATCCCGCTTTTATGCAGCAGAGGTCACATCAGCACTCATGTTTCTTCACCAACATGGCGTCATCTACAGGTACTTTTTT
>NW_009661144.1:0-2531 GCF_000708025.1 Charadrius vociferus | reverse complement strand
AAAAAAGGTCAGTATTTCTTAAGACTGTCCCCTGAACTTGAGAACTTGGTAGTTAAAACAGCCAAAGATACTGTTTTGTAAACTCTTTTTCTCTTGTTTCTGAAATACAACTTTAAAAGAAAAATAGAATTATAAGAACACAAAAAGTGAGGGAGTATAAGCAAATTTGAAGTCAGAGTGAATGTTTATTTTCATAAAGGAGCTCAAAGTGAGAGTTGACTGTTAACGTTAAAAGTGAAGGTCTAAGGGTATTTTAAGAAGCAGCATTAGAAATGGCAGAATTTCCTGAACTACGGAAATACGGTATTGGTTATATGTAAGATAAATAGTCCTACTAGTCTGATTCCAGTTTCCAGCATTCTTCAGAAAGATTTGCTGCTATTTGCTGTCATTAAGGAAGCTACTGGTAAGAAACTGGCAAGTACTGTGAAGTAGGAGCCTATATCCCTTCCTAAACTGTTGATTTTGTTTTCCGTGTTTTGACCTATATTGGCTTAACTCTAGGAGACAGTAATCCAGGACCATTTCACAAGAGCTACGTGCAAAATTATTACAGAAATGAGTGAAACTAACAGTGGCAGAGATTATTTAAAGCCGTCTGTGTATGATGCAGTGTACTTGCAGTGAAATTGTTCTTTTGTTGTTGTTGTTCTTGTCCCTAACATGATCTTTCATGCTTAGTCAATATTCTGAAATACTAGAAAAATGCATTAATTTAATTACCTTCTTTTTGTGATGTTATTAATTTAAATAATTTGGACTGATAAGGGTACATACACACTTTATCCATAATAACGTGCTGCAATTACAGATGGCTCTTAAAGCAAATCTTTAACACTTTTGCAAACAAAATAGAGGTAATTGTTATATAAACAAATTCAGTTTTACATTTTGGTGTTAGTACTGTTCCTTGAGTGACATTTAGAATTTTAGTTTGCTGCAAAGATATGCATATGTAGCATTTCATATGCCAAATTAAATGCTAGTATAATTTAAACGATTGTAGATTATTGGGAAGCTTTTCTGTGTAAGAATGCAGATAAGAACTTTCAAATAAATTTGTCATGGGCATACTGTTAAATTGTAGTTTTCTGCCTTTTAGTTTTGTGGAGGCATGAAGTATATTCGTGTTTGTCTTAAACAGAACTACCTCTGTAGCTGGAGAGCTTGCTGATGCTAAAACTGCCACCTCATGACCACAGCTTTCTCTTTTCCTGACAGCAGATTTCCACCTGTAAACTTCTTACTCGGAAGCAATGGGAAAACAGTCTTGCTGTGATTCTCCCCCCCATTTAAACAGTATAAAACATTATCATCAACATAAACATTGATTCTATACATATGGTGGGTCACATGATTCCCAGAAAAATAACTGCTTAAGTAGCAGGACCGTTACACTGCATTAGCGAGAGGTTTGACGTTGTTGTTGTTTTCTAGACGAATTTAGTAAAGTCATCTGTTTTCTGCTGTTGGATTTCTGTTCTGCCTTCAATACAGGTTTCATGTTTATCTTTCTGTTCTGTAGGCTGAAGCTCGCCTTCTTGAGGAACAGCGTAGAGTTCAAGTCTATCTTCATGAGAGCACACAAGATGAGTTAGCACGAAAATGTGAGCAAGTACTTATTGAAAAACACCTGGAGATATTTCATACAGAGTTTCAGAATTTGTTGGATGCTGACAAAAACGAAGGTAAGGAGATTCAAACGTTGGTTTTAGGCTTAGAGCTCCTCCCTGATGGTTTGTGAATAATGTAAATTCTGGTGATGGCTAAATGTGGTTTGTTCAGGAATTAGATTAAGAGAGAAGATAGACACTAAACTGATTGACAAGTAGCTTTTGATTAAATTGGGATGGCTGAGGATATTGCCTCAAGGAGCCTATTCCGATCTCAAATATTAAAACAAAACAGCACTAATTTTGATTTCTCTTAATATGGTTGGAAAAGCTTCAAAGAGCACTTGAGCCATCCATCCAGGAGGACCTGAAACTTGCATGAGAGAGATGTGAGACAAAAAACAGACCAGTAGTCTTACCAAGTGTTTCAGTTTAATCTGTGGATCTTTCTGAGTCAGCAGTGAGAACTCTAAAATCCAAGTTGTCTAGAAGTATGTATAGAAAATGTTAAAGGAGGAATAGAAGCAAATAAGGAGCTTCTAAAATATGCTACATAAAATACATAAAGCTACATTTAGGGAAGGGTGAAAATTATTAAATAACGACATAATTTTAGCTGTGAAAATTAATCAGAAGTGCCAATAATGGGTCAAGTGTATACCTTCGTAGAGAACACATAGAGTAAAGACTTCTTCAGTGGTTCTTCTAAAATAAGTAAAGGTTCTGAAAGAGTTTAGGTATTTTTAAGGAGTTGTTGATTGTATTGGGTTTTATGAGTTTCTTCAGGAATTAATACTTAGCACAAAATAACAGTCAAAACTAGGGCCAAATAATTCCTGTCCATCGTACAAATAAGGGTGAACGGTGTTTCTGATTTTTCCATTTGGGGAATTGATTAAATCTAATATAGGAAGTCAA
>NW_009661143.1:0-2531 GCF_000708025.1 Charadrius vociferus | reverse complement strand
TTTTTTTGTTATTTTTAAGACTAAACCTAAAATACAGGAATAATACAGCTTAAATATGAGTTGCATCTCTCACAGAAATTCTCTCTCCAAACACTTTCCAGAGCTGGTAAATACAATTATAATGTTCAGGGAAGAAAGACTAGAGCAGAAGGGAGATCTTAAGTGATGGAGGCAATGAAGGAACTATGTTTTTAGTTGAGGCTAGAAAAAAGCTGAAGCAGAAAGAGGTAGGATGTTCCATATGGCAGTCAATGCAGAGCAGAAGGCTCCTGCAACAGTGATGAAATCACAAGAAGAGATACAAAAACTCTTTTAGCAGAATGAGATTTTCCCGTATGTTCATATATTTGCAGAAAGCATTTGCTTTTATTTGCAGTTTTCTTTTTACTTACATCAATGGCACAAGTTTTTGCAAACAGCTAGTTGACCTGAACCTGGTATCCTGTTCAAATTGTTTAATGAAACAACTTA
The DNA here is from genome assembly GCF_000708025.1 of Charadrius vociferus. NCBI lineage: Eukaryota > Metazoa > Chordata > Aves > Charadriiformes > Charadriidae > Charadrius > Charadrius vociferus. The sequence continues at coordinate 2,060 of NW_009661143.1, read as the reverse complement.
CACACTGAAAACATAATAAGTCTTTTACGCTTTGCCAGGGTACTGGATTTCTTTGCTCTCTCACATGTCTTTTTTGAAGAGGTGTAAAATGTTGGTTTGGGTCCATTTATGAAATCTGAATCAGAACTGGTAGACCAAACCACGTAAACTTTAAGTAATCTGAAGGTGTGAATTTCTATTCTATATCAGCAGTTTTGTAAACTGATCTTTATTAATTTCTATGCTCATGAATATTTCATTTTATGCTCAGAGAGTTTTATATTATACATAGCTGCAGACACATTTAGTAGTGTGTATCCTCATATTTAGCTACCTGTACTTAGTCTACTAGTCAATATCTTATATCATCTAAGGAAATAGAAAAATCATGTCGTTGAGACAACAGAAGGATAAAATACCATGGAAATATAAGCATAGGAGGAGCAGCTAGAGTAGTGACAATTTCAGAATAAGAAATAGCTGTATTGTACCACTGCAAGTATTCCAAGTCTCTAAAAAAGTAGATTCCATAGGTGCCCTACATAATCCACAGAGCGAGGCAAGCGTCTCCTGAGGATAATTCAGAGCAGAAGCCCAAGGTTGGTCAGAGCCTGTCACGTCTTTCTCCAGTGATACTATGAAAAGTGAGAGAAATCTTGCATCCTTGTTTATGCACCTTGATTAGTGTCTAAATGTAGCTGTATAAACACATTTTCCTTCCTCTGTTTCCCACACAAACATAATAATAATCTGAGTGCAGACTTGCTAATAGTTTCCAGTCTATGATTATTAACACTCAGCTCTGTATCTATTGAAAATCAGCTCTGGTCTGGGTGTGTAACAACTTGAGGAAGAATTTGACAGGTAAGCAGAGAGCCAGTAAGGAATGGAGAAATAAAAGACTGATCAGCAAAGAGTGCTATACCTTAGAGGTCAGAAAGTATATGGATACAATACAACTTACTAAATGTCAAGCTGAGTCAGATTATATAAAAGACTTAAACCAAATAGTAAAGGTTCTTCAACCATTTACTTATCAAAGGAACGTGGAAAGATGTGTAACTGTGCAGGAACAGTAGAGTGCAGACTGAAGGTGATGTGGGTAAAATCCCTAAACAAATAGAATATTTTATCTTTGTTTTCATTAAGGAACCACAATGTTGGCAAGGGAAGCAAAACCAAAATTACTAATTAGAATGAGATTATTGGAAATCACCAAATCTGAAATGCAAATAGAACTTTGACTTTCATGCGGTCTAATAGGGACAACCAAAGAAGTCATGAGCCCAGAATATTGAAGGGATTGGGAAATGAAGTGGCAGATCTAGTAGCATGGATCGCAAACAATTTTACGAAGACAAAAAGTATGACTTGAAAATGGCAAAGGCAATACCTCCACCTAAAAAACAGAAAGCATAATGTAGGTGACTGTAGACCTAGTAATCGATCATATACAGACCTTTATAAAGCACTTTGAAGGAAAGAAGAGTGAAGATAATAAAGGCAAATAGGACATGAGAAGGAATGCATCATGAGTTTACTAAAGATAGATTGTAAAACAAAGTTGATACTCTTTAGAAATATTTTCCAATAAGAGAAATGTAATTACATTTAATCTGTCTAAATTTCAGTATTGAATTTTATTTGCTTTGTGGGAAATTGTTAGGTAACAATAAGAAAGTGGAAAGTAGTAGTAAAAGCAAGAATTGTAAAGAGGTGAATAAGAGAGAATGAATATGCTGATGAAATCTTTTGGTGCTACAAAGCTGAAAGTCCTATCAGGAGATGAAGAGGTTGTGTGATAAACTTTGAGAACTAGAGGAAATCAATGGAACTGAATTCTGTAGCACATAGCTTGAATACAATTAGGCGTAAATCCAACTAAGTATTTAAGGTCTGGTTCCTAATTTCCATTGATTTTGGGGGGAAGTTAGGAACTAAGTAGTAACTAAGAGTCTAAAAACTGTATTGGATCTGTGTCCCCATGTCTTGTAATGATTTCTGCTACAAGAGTTCGTCAGCAGGATATGACTAGGAGACATACCTGGGTTTGCGTTATGGTTTGAGAGACCCATAACAAT
>NW_009661142.1:0-2509 GCF_000708025.1 Charadrius vociferus | reverse complement strand
TGTGTGTATGTGTGGAGAAGTATGGCAATGTACTGGAAAGGGGAGGGAGCTGTAGATGCAGGCTCACAGACCTAGGGAGAATATTTCACTTAGCCGAGCAACTACGGGATTCCCTAGAAAAAGGGTCTGCTTGACCCTGCAATGAGGAGTTTACCCACCATCCTGCATGCCCTAGCTTCCCCTGCAGAGTTGCTCACTTCAAGGCAGGCAGGATAGAGGGGGACAAAGGAAAGCCCAACAAGGCCAAGTCACAGCACAGTGCTCACCCAAAAGCTGAGCCAGTCTTCCACCTGAGAATCCCAAGCCTAACCATTCTTAGGTGCCCTGGCAGTCTCCTCTCACCCTGTGTAGACTCTATGCAGCATCCAGCAATGCCATGCTAAAAGTCAATAGTCTGCCCCAGGTATTGGAGGTACTGGAGGGACCTTTGCTACGGGTGGATCAAGCAAGAGCTCACCCTTGATCTCCCTCCCCACTCAGGACCTGGACTGCTAGCACACTGAGCCAGCCCTGTCAAATAAATATTAAGCATGGATTTACCTTCAGAAAAGTTGCAGCTGACTTCTGAAGCTATAGAAGAAGAGGAAGATGAGTGAGGGGAAACAGTATTCACAGATATGTCACTTGGTCATTAGGGCCTGATATCACTTACACTGTACCAGTGCCTTCCCCTCAGACTTCACCAGGGAGGAGAGGAAACAGTCAAGAGTCCTGGTACTGACCAAGGGGATCCCAAGCCTACAGCCCATTATAATTCATGCAGGGCTGAAAAGACACCAGGATGGGGGCGCGAGCATGTGCAAGGGACATCCTAAGAAAATTGCCAGAAACCACCAACCCCAGCTTCTGATGGAAAGCCATCCCTTATCCTACCAGACCCTTCCCTTGCGTCTATGCCATGTCCACAACTCTTCTGAATGCGGAGTGTCACAACAGCGTGGGGGAGAAGTAACCAGGTAATAGAAGGCACCTCATAAGAGGCAGAATGCCTGGAAAACCATACCACTTCAAAGCAGATGCGGTCTCTTACCTTGTTTATCCATGTTTTTCAGCTGTCCTGTTACCCCTTCAACAAAAACATTGTTAGATTCTTTTCCTTCTTTACTTGCAGGTAGGAAAAAAGAGCTCCCTGAGCACCTGAAAGTCAAGCTGCATGCCTGGATCAGAGCCAGGATTGCTCCTTTCACAGTGACCTTCCTGCTGTCGCTCATGTCCCCATGGAAGGTTGAGACTTTGGAAAGGTGACAGCTCACAAGAGGACCTGCTCGCGTCTCCAACAGTTGTCTTTCCCATCCCTCCACATCCCACCACTTCACCTAGGGAAGTGCATGAGGAAGGAAGCAGGCAGACTCTTGCTGCCTTGAGCACTAAGGGAAGGGGAAAATCCCAAGTCTTCCTTCTCTTCCATACGGTGCGGACAGTGTTTATCCTGCCTCCTCAAGAACGTCTCTCTGTTAAGATGTGTTCCTCTCCTACCTCAGCAGGCATGCTCACAGAGAGGAAAGGCAAGGTAGCCTGCACTGAGCTGCAAGCAGCCGGGACCTGAGTGTGCCTCCAGGCCACATTGCTCACCTGTTCCCACAGGGCTTGGTGGATTCCCACCAGGTTTATTGTACAAGTGCCCAAGCACTGATGGGATGGGCTCCCTTGGACCATCTGCTACTTCTTTGAGTGACGTAAAGCTATTGCGTCTCTTTAGCCTAGAAAACGTCAGGGGACCACTTGAAAAGAGGGTTTCTTACCTGATAGAAAAAGGAATATACTTGGGAAAAGGATGAGGGAACAAAATACTAATGCTCTTCTCTTCTGGAGCCAGACAGGCATGATTTCTGATGTGCTGAAATGTAAGAGACGGAGAAAAGTGGTAGAACATAATCCTCAGTGAAACCAAGTGCCATATCTCTCCTCTCTCCTTTAAACCTTGTGTTGCATGTCATCCCCTATCTGTTCCCTTTCATCTCATGTGACATTAAAGGGAAGCTGTGACCACCTGGTCACCTCTGCAGCACAGGAGGTTTCTTGTATCTGCTTCCGTGTAACCTAGGAACACAAAGTACATCCTGAACACTGGGTATTATTCCCAGTAGCATTTGTAAAATTAATCCTGGAACTAATAAAGATGCAGAGTGAGTGAAATGGTCCTTTGCTACGTGAGAGTATGGATGACACACAGCTGGTGGTAGATTAACTTTCACAGTAACCACTACAGGTTCAGGTACTGGCCAATGTTAAGGTAGCACTTGGCTAGCTGCTGATGTAGAGATAACATTGACACTGCTTCCCAAACCTTCACCTGCGCTGCTCTCAGCAGCAGTTCTGAATTTTGGAAAAACGTCACTTTTAAAGTACTATTTGGGTTGAGGCTTCTGCAGGCTTCTATAGTCTGCCCACCCTTCCCTTTATCACTCGTCTCTCCTCTTGATAGACTTGCTTTGTCACCAGCACAACCAAGCCCTCACGCTGCATTTTATTTGCTGTGGAACAAGGCAGGCAAAAAAAAAAAAAAAAA
>NW_009661141.1:0-2527 GCF_000708025.1 Charadrius vociferus | reverse complement strand
AAAAACAGTTTAAACAGTTTCTCCCATAGCATGGCTATGAATGTGTCCTTTCCATAAAGTGTTAGTACAAAAAGACACAAATAATGGCGTCCTCTGTTCTTTCTTACTCCTCTGTTGAATTATGGGAAGACATCTTTATAGTAAAAGGAATAGAAAGTAGAAAAGTTGTCCAACTTTGACCAGTCTCTGAAGGAATGGTGTTTTTGTTTTTCAACTGCATATCCACAATTATTAAGCAGACTGATGAAGTGTCTATGGATGTCACATAGGACATAACTGCCAATGAATTGGAAATGAAAATACACATCCCGTTGCATTGTTGAGTAGAATTTCCAGTGATTTCTACTGAATGTTCCAGTGTGTTCCTATTCCTCATTTCAAAACGGGATTCTAGAAGATAAATTAATGCCATGATCTAAACAAACACAGTAACTCCACTTCAGATAAAACAAACAAACAAACAATATTTTGAGCAACTGTGCAAGAGGGAACAAAGACCAATGGCTTCTAAATGGTCCAAATAGGTTCTTCCAGTTTCTGTGAACAGGAAAGACATATCTCTAGACTCAGAACCTGCAGATTCAACTGTAGGAACTGCTGAACTGCTGAGCTGGATATGTGGTGATGTCATTTCGAATGAGTCAAGGAGGCCATCAGAAAACACAGATCCTCTACAACAGGGGACCTGAAGCTCCAGGAGCAATTGTGTAAGGAGATTTGTGGTTGTCAATCTCTTTTCTGTCTCTGAGAGAGTGGTGAAAACTGTAGCTTAGACCTTACTCTCCCATCAGTTCCTGGTATCACCAGTGCACTGTCTTGTGCCATTTCTGCTGGGACTGTAGCTGCTTCTGTTGGACTAATTGTAAAGTCGTGCAGCTCAAAAAGCCATTGTAACTTACATAAGAATTGACAGATGACACTGTGTACTATTAAGGTAAGGATAACATACAGAATAACTTTTACTCTGGCAAAGAGTTTCTTGCCTTGGTCTTAGAGGTTCTCACCACCCAACTTTTTTGAGACAAAATATGACCATCTCTCAAAAGAAGAAAAATATCTGCAAAGCCATTGCCTTTGAAGGAAGACTATGTAGTTGTTTGGCTATTTCAGCCTGCTTCTTCAAAGTAAGAGAATTGTTTGGTTTAAAGGCTGAGTCTTACGTGAAGTTAATTTGATCAACTATAAAGTTTTGCAGTGAATCCACCAAGGTCTGTGGTAGTCATGCAGAACAATACTCATCTCACCGAGGTTTGGACATACATACTGTAGATATCTATACTGAAATTATTAACATAATGTCTCTAAAGCCAACAGAGAGAAAAAGGCACTTTTAAGGCATAGTTCTTGCCTTCTCTAGGTGTCTCTTTAAGAGGAGCTGACTCCTGTTGTAAACCCCGTGGGAATATGCTGAATGCATCTATTGATGTATATAGTGACTAGGTTAAAGTTATCCCATAGCTGCAATGATGACATCTATTTTTAGCTACATTAATTCTCTTTATCCTCAACGAAGAGAAACAGGCAGTTATGAGCAAGGACGAATCATCTGTCTCTAAGGAAGGCCTTATCACACCCTAAGTATCTCCATTGACTACAAAGGGAATCTGGACTGATTTTTTCATGTAAATTGCCTGGACTGTTGCCTTGTAAAGTTTAGATTAGAGGAATCTCATCTCTTTGGCTGGAACTCAGTGATGAATATGTATAAAAAACAATCATGATAATATTTCAAATAGAAGGATAAAGAGCAAACCGTGAAGATATAAGAAGTCATTAGTAATGAAGCACTTAATATAGCTCGTGTTTAATAAACCAAAGTATTTTATCAAAAGGATGCTAAACATAGTTAACATGTGACTTTCCGGAACCTCAGTAACCTCCCTGACACATACATGTCTTTTCCAAAAGCTTAATTATGTCTGTAGGATCACTTTCAAAGACCTAAACACAGGAATCGGTTACAGCTTTTTAATTTTCCCATGCATAAATCACATCTTCAGATTAAGGACTTAAAAAACAGTAGAAGTTTACTGAGACTTTCATATTTTAACACAAAAAGTAAGGTTTAATTATGTTTACTGGAAGCGTACAGAGCTTTTTTGGACTCCTGTTCAGGCTGAAGTCTTGCCGTTGACTAGGTAGAGGATTTCACCTCAGTTGTCAGTCTGCCATCTTTCTGAAGCATTGCACTTACTTAATGTAAAATTTGTTTCTCTGCAGAGGCCCAACACGAAGTCTATGCTGCAGCAAGTTTTAGATTAAGTAGTGAATGTTGTATTTCAAACTAGCTCCTCTTAAATGTAGGACCTAGTTTTACCTAACTGTTCTTAGACTTCAAGCTTCTCCCAATCTAAATATGGACCTGCTGACTATTCTTCTATTCTCTATTTCTTCTATCTGCTTTTGCACAATGCCAGTCTGTTGACTGAATCTTTTGAGCGTCTTCATTGTTCTATTTCTTAAATCTCTTGAGGACATGTGAAATCACAGAGAAAATTTATTTTCATGTTTTAAATGTGTTTTTTTT
>NW_009661140.1:0-2532 GCF_000708025.1 Charadrius vociferus | reverse complement strand
AAAAAAAAAAAATCCAGCACTATAGACAAGTTTTAGACTACAATATAAACTTTTTCTGCAGGGGGGATATGTCATGCAAGATACCCTTTTAGTTCTTATCCAGAGGAACTGCAGACAGAGTATATAGGTCCCTCTCATGATACATATCATGAAATTGCCAGGAAGCATGAAGTATAAGATCTGAGAAGACAGCCAGGACTAGATACTTTGGTTGAAGCTACTTAACAAGCCTTTACTACTGAACAGGCTAATGACAGGACAGAAGTGACTTACTCATTACCACAGTAACCTTTACCTGGTACAAAACAGGAGAAGTTGGATTGACATCACAAGGGTTGTTTGCTTATGCATCACTTGCCCTGTCATTATGCTCTCACTCTGATGGATTATTCCATTAAGTGAGCCAGAAATAGAATTGACGTCACAAGTCACATCTGCTACTGTAATCAAAAAAAAAAGTCTTAATGTTACACAAAGCCTCACCAGTTATTTCCTTCAGCTTCAAGCTGTTCTTCAACAAGATAGTGAAATAGCATACACACAAGCCGTCAATAGCTTCTGTCAATTCAATGGAGAAATCAAATTCTTCAGTTGAACTGGAGGAGGCAGTTCATAGGCTGCTAACCTGAAAGGAAAACCTTTAAAAGCTGTTAACACAGCCCTCTTACAAACTCAGAGTTCACACCACACCACGGCATTGTCACTACCTGCACTAGTGCAGAACGGGAGGGAGCAGGCACATAAGCTAAATGTAGATGGATGACAAGGGCTAAGATCTGAAACAGAACAATTGTCCAGATGGTAACCAAACAACAGAAACAACAATATGGACTAGGCACAGTTCAAAAGCCAATATTTTCAGAGTGGTTCACTTGAAAGAGTACAGAAGCCTGTAATTCAATGAAAAGAGAAAATGTTCACTGGTTTCTAAGTCTCTTGAAGGGGAAGAAGTTCTTATACATGCAAGGTATACATCAATTATAGTACAGTCAGGTTGAAAAGCTTCTTACCTTGCAGAGGTTTACCTGAGCAACCTGGGCCAAGATATCCAACTGGTCAACTGGTCTGAGACATTTTGCACAAATTAAAATCTGATCACAGATCTACTAGATTCCGGGATTACCTACATGAACTCTGTTCCATCCACAGCTGTCCTTAGTTGCCACTTGTCTCTTATTTGTTACTTGTTATCCGGTTAGGAATCAATCAATCAAAATAATGAAGTTACTATCACACTCATGTCAGAGAAAGGACTATATTCCCCTCCATGTGTTACAGAACTGGAGTTTAGCAGTGGAGGGCACAGCTCAAGCATGCTGTGGTGGAGGAAGGCAGAAGCTCTCCTACATGATCCGTTTTCACTTATTTATTTACCTACTGTTCTCTTCGGTTCTCTTCTCTTTAACATACAGTAGCCATTATCATTCTGCTTCTTTAAGAATAACTAGGTGCTGCCGGATGTACCATTCTCACATTCCTTCACCCTGTACTACATCTGATATACACTCATTAATACTCCAACTATAGGTCTACACCACATCTAAAGAATGGGAATATCCGACTTTCTTAAAATCTGACCATTTTGGATATATTTGACACCAGATATATATTCACCACAGCTTGTGTAAGTTTTTTTGTACACGCACACACAAAGACAAAGAAGAAAAAGACCACTTGGTAAGGTGGGATAGTGATGTGGGCTTGAAATTCATGGAAGTTTGCAAAACATGCAGGAAAGCATACATTCACGCCCTACTTGTATTTCATAACAATTCTTCAGATCTTCTTTGCGTGCTGTTGGGTTAAATTCTCTGCAGTCATATCCACTCTGATGATATCCCTAGGCAATATTTGTTTCACAAGAGACAGTAATTTCAAAGCTCTTTATGCTGACGTCATTTCAGCCTTCTGCATAACATTTAGACCATGATTACAAATTGTCAATTTTTGTATTTAAAATCTTTTTTTTTGTGTCCTTTTTTGTAGGATGATATCCAGAATTAGTTTTGTTAATTTTTTTCCCTTTTGTAAGAAATACAATATTTGCAAGTCAGTTAGTACTTCCTCATTAAGTGGGAATCTCTATGGTCTTTTCCCAATTGACATATTGCAGGAATTTATTAATCACATTTGTACCTTGCTATATTGAGTCAAGTAAGTGTCCTGACTTCTGAAAAGTAAAGTTACTATAACACTGAGTAAAACTGCTTTGATTTGTCTCAATCAATCAATTACAGAGCTGCAAGAGAACACAGGAGGTTTAAGTAGTTATACAAACATCTGGAATGAATGATTTGGGTCTTGGGAATGGAGTATTTGGAATCAACTTCCAAGTATCACCTCCAAGCCTTGTGTTTTATGGTCTAATTCTATGAAAATTAATCATTTAGTGTTAAACGAAAAAAAATAATCATCACCTTCACCTTCAATATTATTGGTAGATGCTCAGATAGCCAAAAGAAGCAGCTATTCTTTATGTTTTGATCCTATGTCATTACTATGTTGTAGTTTGGGCCAAATTGGCTACTGGGG
>NW_009661139.1:0-2510 GCF_000708025.1 Charadrius vociferus | reverse complement strand
TTTTTTTTTTCCTTCCTTTTAGGCTCTATTTCTCTAATTTTACCGACAACCATGCAGCATCTAGGTGTGCTGCAAAGCCCTGCCTCAGGTGGAATTTTTGCAGAGTTCAGATAAATTATATTCCCTGCATCTTGACTTTTTATTAATGTTTTTTAGAATAGCCTTAGAGATGGATTAAACTCAGTTTTTGTAATTGGATATTTATATCGCTATGTAAGTTTTTATCTGTCAAACTTGAATCATAAAAAAGACAAACACGAGAAGCATACTGCTACTCCTTTCTTCCTCTCTCTGTGCACAGGCCCTTTCTTGGGGCCTTGGACTGTCCATGGGCCTATTAATTTGTGACCCTATTGCATGATTTCCAATTCTTGCCATACTTGTGGTCCTAACAGTTCCATGGCTTCAACTTCAAAAATATATCAGGCAGGCAGGCAGTGTTTGAATTTGTATATTTTACTTCAATCTGACCAGGTAGCTGAGCAGGTAGGCAGATCATAGAAGCGTGCTGGACAACATTGCAGTAGACAATACTGTTAAGATAGTAATGGGAATTGCTGTTTCCTTGTAGCCAAGGGTGTTTATAAAAAAATCCAGTGTGTTTAGTAATACAAAATACTGTCTAAAAATTAGTTCCGACTCGCATTAAAATTGATTTCTGTCCTGTGTCTTCTTTATAACCAAATTGATCACTGTTTATTTGGCTCTTACTAGGAATCTGTGAACAAGACATTGTCAGTCTCATAGGTGGGTGCTACTATGTGCTAATCAGGAATATATTTGAATATAGCAGAAACTTGCAATGACAGTTACAGTCTCTTCTTACTACTTTTGTACTACTGCACTAGTACACAAGCTGCCATCGCATCATGTTACATTTAAAACTGCAAGGAATTATAATTGCCTTTAAAAGAAAATCCAGCTTGTAAATGAAAATATACCATATATCTGGATGTCATAGGTTATTTTGGTTAAGCTTAAAATGTAATAGCATTGTAATTTAAGTTTTTATTAGATCTGAGTTGGGATGGATGCAGACTACTTACGCATAGCCTCTAGGCGCAGCTTCTCTTTTGTATTTTTATGTTCCACTACACGTTACTCTGTCATAGTATGAAGAGACAGCATTTTCCCAAAGCGAAGGTTTTCAGCTTGTTGGATGCAGACAGATAGATATTTATTGTTTGTTTTGGGTTTTTTTCTTCACAGTTTAATTTCTTCAGTGAGAAAAATCTGTACTTGCACATGAATTAAGATAGATTCATCACTCGTTAAAAAATATTTCAGAAATAAACATCATAATTGCTTCCTTTTCATCACAATATTGTACCAGCTTCACTCCTTTTGCCAGCCAACCTCCTCAGACCATCCAGAACTGCCAAAACATCTCAGATAATACACATTCAATTACAGTATTATAAGGATGAACCATCTGTGCTGAGGTTTCGTGTCGCATGAGAACAAAAATAGGAATATGCAAAATCTCAGATAGGTTCATATAAGTCCCAACATGACATAAGTGAATTGAGTTAAGTCAGTCCCTAGCATTGTTAAATAGTCATCATAGATTCTACCACCTACAATTACAACCAAAATTAGAAAGACTATGTTGGATATGCTGTGGAATCTACTGACAGTGAAGGGAAGTAAATTGCTTCAGTGCATTCAACGACTAGTAGTAATTTTATGAAAGCTTCACTTTTCTAATGGAACCAAATTGAATCCACATTTAAGGAGTCTGGAAGTAGGCTTTCTTTCTGTTATGCCTTAGTCCACAGGCATGGGAGGGATAATGGACACTGTTCACTATTAATACTTATTCATCATACTTGTTTTCTCGTGTCTTATGCTTAACTTCAGTAGATCTGTCTTTATACAGGTATAATCCATTCCCTATACTGCAATCTTTCTGAGATTCCTCTTGCATTGATAGGAAAAAAGCTGTGTGCAGGTGAAGTACTGCATGCCCCACAATTGGCACTTTATTTCCATCGATGGCTTATAAATAGGTCTACTTCTCAGTGCAGCTCTTTCCTAAGATCTTTATGTACGTATATTTTGAACTGTGTGCTGTATTTGTTAAGCTAAAATAAATTCAGTGGTAGGCAAGAATTAACATATAGAAAGTATGCTGATTTAAACCCATTTAGTTTTTTTAATGTTCACTAGAAGTTTTTTTACCTTTTGTTAAAGATAATTAATATCCTCCACTTGTGCAACAGCACAGGGGGCTGAATAGAGGGAGAAGAAAAGTTTTCACTGCCTAATTAGTTATCATCCTAATGACATTCCCAATCACTTAAATAGAAATGCAGTGTATACAAAATGTTAGCAGAGATACAAAACAATTTCTGTTACACGCATACTGTGTTATGTAAAAAATGGAGCAGGAAGGCAGAAGGAAAAGCTAGATGGTGTGTTACTGGAAAGAGAGTTGTTCCATAAGAATCAAGTTTTTGGTTGGTTTGTTGTTTTTTTGGTGGTTTGTTCTTTTGTTTTTGTTTTTGTTT
>NW_009661138.1:0-2520 GCF_000708025.1 Charadrius vociferus | reverse complement strand
CTCTTCAGTTGGACTGTGAGGTTTTAAACTGTTATTCAGTTCTATAAAGTGTGGAGCTCTTTATCATTTGACTTCTCAGCCCTTACGTCCTTTTGCCAGGAGGGGACCGGCCTTCCACTTTACCTATCTTCTAACCTTCCCTGCAGGGAGCATAAGTGGATTTAGATGCACACCACAGATGGTTTGACTGTGGTGTCTGTGGTGTGGTCCAAAGACAGCTCTGGGTAGAGCCCGTACACAGCTGGGATCAAATGAGGTCCCTGCCCAGCAGCGATGCTTCATTTTGGAGCAGCACTTCTTGTACCTTCTGTTGTAGAGAGTTCCCAGCAACCTGAAAATTGGAGATTGTTTTCGTATGAGGCAGGATTTGTCACTAAATTCAGTCAAACAGAACCACAGAGGTTACTGATTCCCTGTGTATTACTAGTTGGTGCAAGGCTATGTTAAGTGTTTTGTAACTAATCTGTACAAATATTTCATCTTTACAGTGTTTTCAATTTAAGGCTAGGGATGAGCCTGCCTGATGGTCTGCAAGAAATTGTAAAGCCCTGTGAAACATATAGGCATTACTAAAGTACAGGTAAGATGTATGGACAGATAAAAGCTACTTTGTTAACAAGATGTTCCTTTTAAAATGATTTTGCTAGATTTAGGTTAGTGCCATCTAGAAAAGAATAATTTCCTTCTGCCGGTTCATCTGCTGTTAAAAATAGCATTGCAAAAATAATGTTTATAGTATTGACTGGCAGTGACAGCTCTTTAAGAGATCAAGTAATATCATTAATAAGAAGGTGATGAATTAACCCCCTTTTAATTCAGAGGAGTTATCTCAGACATAACTTTGACTCCAGTGCCTTTCGTTCATTTGACCCTTTAGAATTTTTTTTTAACTGTCAGAGAACCGTGTCTGTACAGCAAGTATTTTTTAAAAATCAAATGAAGGAAAACTTTGGTATAAGGTTTTTATACATAACTGCTTCTTTCCTGGACATGAAATAACCCCCTTCAAAGTATCAGTTGGCAATTTATGAACTTATGCTTATGTATTTTACCAACTTATGTAATTAAGGTTTTTTGTGTAAATGATAGTTTCGGCATAGCGCAGCAATACTGTATGTGTCCCACTATCCACCACCCCATCCTCACCCCCATGCTGGTCTGCAGGCTTTGAGGCTGCTGTTTTAGTTTAAGGTAAGCTAAGAACCTTTTTCCATTGATCTTTTTATTCCACATCCACAAAAGAAAATGCTAGGACGTTGCTACTGATTTTTTCCCCCCAATATGTGGTCATTATAAGCAAAAGAGAAGCTCACACTTCTACCTTTTAATTGGGCATTTAGCAGGACAATGTTTGAAAGCAATTAATGGGAAAAACATTTTTGTCCTGTTTTATCAATTGGTCTCCAAGAAAAATGCTGTCCAAAGTAACTATTATGTGCAAGCCAGGAAACTGTTGTCCTTTTCAGTTTTTCCCATGTCACAATTTATTCATTTAATTCAGTTCTCCAAAATTACTGCAGTGCCAATTATCTCTCTCTGTGTAGAAAATGAGTTTGGCCTACTTCAGCTTTTCCTTCATTTTATGCCTGTTTTCTGCTATTCTTCAATGAGTGAGTAATGTGCGATGTGAAAAAAGGGAGGATCTTCAAAAATATGTGAAGTGTCTAGAGTGGCTTTTTGGTACCTGTGAAGAGGCCCCTTGAAGAAGCTTAAAGGACAATAGAATATTGCAGCTAGCAGTGGTTTATTTTGTCCACATGACTCATTTCACACGCACCCAGGCAACTGATGAATGGAGGATTAACACAAGTTTTCACCTTATTGAAATGAGTGATTCAAAGCAAACAAATAGGACTAACTAGTTTGGAATATGAAATTAAACTTTCTCTGAGTCCTTTTGTTATGCATCACTTTCAAACTTAATTAGAAATATGATGGCTTTGGAATTACTTTTAACAAACTTTGTTAAATAACAGTAGTTTAATGTTTGTTATTGTCACACAACCCACTTGTCTCCAATCTAAAGACTCCCAGGGACTGTTCAAACACATTAACAAAAAGTTGTTTTAAACAAAACGAAAAAAATACCACATAAATACATATATTCACTCTTTCTTTGTGCATGTTTATATACACTTACACAAAGAAAGAGCTTTAGATGCATTTTTTATTGTTAGTTGCATTATATATACACCTATAAATATTTATAGATGGGTAGGTAGCACTGTAAGAAAAGAGCTGTGGATGCTGTCTTTATGCTAACTTATGCAACTCATTTGACTCCTTAAGCTTTGAATTATATTCTAAACGGGTTGGGATTACCCATGAACACCATTCAACCCTACGTGGCTTTATGTAGTGCTAAGTTACAACGCCCTGCGGTCATACAAGTCATAAGCTCCCCGTTTACAATTTCAACAACTTCCCTTGAGGATAGTTTAGCATCTTTGTATGGTGCAGTCAACGTTCAGGACACGCAGGTGCTTTCAAACCAGGATGCCTTCCTCCTACTCCTTTTAA
>NW_009661137.1:0-2502 GCF_000708025.1 Charadrius vociferus | reverse complement strand
AAAAAAAAAAAATTCAGCAAGGTATTGGGCCTCCACTGAATAGGTCCTGAATGGACAGTATCAAAAGATAAGTTAGCACCAGGAAGCAGGGATTTAAAATAAAAACCTCCTTCATCTTCTTTCAAAATTACCCAACAACCTTAGATTCGTCAATTTCATAATAGTTTCCAAACACATAACTTTCCAATATACAAAGGTGTTTTATTAAACTCCCTCCTAAAAAAGCAGTGTTCTTATTCTTACTTGTGTGTCCTTAACCCTTTTTGCTTGGAGAGTTTACTGTTTTTCAAATTGACAGGTTTCTTATAGCAGCTCCAGCATCTTGTATGAAAGAAAATCAGATTTTAATTCATCCCAATTGGGTATAACGCATATATGCTTCCAGTGAAATAATGATAATAATTATTGCTACTGAAAGTCACAAATTGCCCATGGTTTTGGTTTCTCTAGGAAAAATAAATTTCTTGTTAAGATAACAGAACAGTATTCAGCAGGGTCATAGGTTTCAAGGAAAGGATTACAAAGGAGATCTCCCAAAATCACTTACATAGCACTGTCTGTTATATTTCTTCAAATGATTCTGAAATATGCCCTTAACTTTTGATATATCTGGAACATGAGTGTAAGTTTGTTCTTGATTCTGCTATATACCTTTTGCAATTTATTTCATATGTCTGTTCTTTGGTTGCCTCATCTGTGTATAATGGAATAATAATATTTCCTCCTGCACAGAATAGAGATTTACTCATGGCTGAGAATTGCTTAGATGCCATGGAAATTGAAAGCCTCTAAGAAGAAAAAAAGTGAGAGAGTCCTTATTAAGCAGGAACAGTTATTGGAAGGAAGACAGGAGAACAGAAAAGCAGTTCAAGGCTCTTTCTGGTAATTTGAGGCCACAAGAAAAGCGGATGATAACGTTACTCTTCTATCCTTGAATTTTTCCAACCTTTTAGGAAATATAATCTATCAGTACAGCATAAATATTTCCTTAAAGCTTGAAAATAAGATTTAGAGTTTAGGATATAAAAATGTTAAAATCTACCTTCATGCAGAATCAGGCTGAAGGTACTCTGAGCGCACAAGCAGTGATTTACTGTTTAATCAAGATGTATGGCTTAGATTTACGATGAATCTTTCAGAGGCTTGGTTCTTCTGGCATAAAGCTAGGTGAAGACCTTGTTGAAGTTGGATGAATTGTTCCTGTGAAGGAGATAGCACGTGAAATTAGGTTTTTCAACAAACAGGCAGACAAAAATGCTTTTTGTTGTGTTAATGCTTCACTTCTATGACTCAGCAATAACCAGATGGTGACATCACATCCCACATCATTCTGTTTCAAAACTCGGATGAATTCTGAAATCCACCCAACTCTGCAAGACCAGGGCAGGCTCCTCTAGAAAGCCATCCAACTTAGCCTGTTACAGCAATATTGTACTTTGGGGACCTCTGGAAATCAGCACTAATCACACTCTATCATTTCTAAATCTCAAAACACCTTACAGTCTTGGCCAAACATTAATGTCTTTGTTTTACCTAGTTATAAACAACATTTTGGATTAGGTCTTCTGGCACTGAGTGCATAAGAAAGGAGTCCACAAATCATGCTGTTTTTTTTAAAAAACTATGGGGATTCTGAATTTACATGAAAAATGTGCAACATAAAATACCTAACTGATTTAGGAGTGCACTTTGAGAGGAGACAGAAACATAATTTCTGATGTATGATTTAAGTTATTTCCATTCTGGAAACCACACTAGATAAGAAATGCAGGTTGCATTTGACAAGTTGCCCAGCAAACTCTTGGTTTTGGGCTATTTGGCTGCCCCACTGCAACTTCCATAAAATATTAGCTATGGTGAAAATTGTCAAAGCCCTTTGGGAAATTGGGCAAAAAATCCTCTTCAAATTCCTTTTCAAAGGATGTGGGAATCTAACACTTCCAAATGCCAAATTAATTTTCTGAAGTAAAATAAAAATAGAAATCAAGTTACCATTCTTATTGCTTTAAGAAAAAAACATTCTCTACATTATTGTAGCTTTAAAGCCAGAAGACAGAGAAATTAGTGAATAAGACAGTTTAATTTGGTTCATCTGCATGAAGCACCCTCTTTATGTACTGTACAAAACTATAAGTTTCAAGATATGCAATCAGCCACGTAATGCAACAGATCGGTCAAATTTAAATACCTTATAATAATAGAGTTTCCTTTAAGTGGATTATGAGGAACAAAATTTAAATAGAAGATGTAAATTTAATCTGTAGCTCACGGAGTTTGTCAGACCTACACAGAAATAAATGGAATATATTGGTTCTGACACTACTTAAATGAGTGAAACTTTTAACAGTGTGGTTGCCCCACTTCAGGGTAGATAGTTAAGTATTACGGCCAAGTCACTAGTAGTCTTCGCCAGATTTAAAAGGCAGTAGGTAAGTCTTTGCTACCATATTACTGTCAAGCTGAGGTCTTAATTTTATGACTTTTTCTGAAGAGATTTTTTTT
>NW_009661136.1:0-2499 GCF_000708025.1 Charadrius vociferus | reverse complement strand
AAACTGAAACACAGAGAGTTCACAGTCTACAGAGATTTCAACCTTCCTGTGCCTGGACTGGTGCCTGCACATCTAACAAGACATGGACATTGTCCCTTCTGTGCATATGTCCCTTCTCTGCATACAAACCAGCTATATTTTGTAAAGTGACACATTCTCCTTCAGCTGTCCCCTTCTGTATGGCACTGTGCTTCCCTCCTGGCTCCCAGCCTCAGTACAGAAGAAACCAGAAAACTTTTAATCACCCCTAGTAAGCAAGCGGTGACACTCCCACAGGCAGAATCCCTTTAGTTCACACTAAAGTTGAAAGCAAATTCAAACACTCCTGGCTGCCACAGTTTTTATCATCAGGTGATCTTCTGACCAGCTGTCTATTCTTCCCCCACAGTGCCTTAGAAATCCTTATCATGGTATCAGGAGTCTGGCAGGAGGAAAATATTGTGCCAGACTCCCTGACCATACGACACTTATGGTCAGTGGCTTAGGCTCCAGACAGATTAACCTAAACGTAATAAATTCACTGCAGGAACTTCTGCTCCAAGATCCTAAAATCTTCACCAAAGTCAAGGGGGACCATTGACACAGCTCTAAGAGGAGTTTTTGGTTTTCAGTTGACTTATCCAGCTGTCTACCCTGTATGACTGTAGTTCAGTCAAGTTCAGTTGGGGCTATACTGTAGCTGTGTTTATTTTATTTTCCCTTCTCACATCATCGTGCATTAATACGGTCAGTCGGTGATGCTTGAAAGGTATTGACATGCAGAATGATGGACTTGCACTTACTGTTACACCTTGCCATACCCAGGAGCTTGCTATTTTTCTTTCCAGTACACAGAGATGCCAGTTTTCTTAATAACATGCCAGCCTTCTTGGCTTGCACGTTATATTTCTTGGTTCAATTTGCCTTATTTCTTTGTGAGTAGTAGAAGCTTCACAAATAAATGAAGTGCTCGCCTGTGCTTTAACCACCAGACCGTACTCCTCCCACGCTGCACTTAGCGAGGAATGAGAGAAGGAATAATCCAAGCCACAGAGGGCTCAGTTTACCCTGCTACAGACAGATACATACAGCAACCTTTTCTATCAAGCCAACCCCTTCCACCACAGATGGATTCATTTCAGTGAAAAGTAGCATTTCCACCCTCATTCTCCTTGGTAAATTCTGCTGGGGGACAATACGTTTATTGGTGGTCAAACTTCTGTAGGAATGACCCTACTGATGGACCCTACTGCAGGGACGAGCTGAATCTTGCCTTTCCTCAGCCCTGGCCCATCCTCCCTTCTGGTGCAACGGTTTCCTGAGGGAGGAAGGAGCTCTGAGTGTTTTCAGATGTACCTTTTTACCCAGGAAGATTTTATGGTCAACTCATGATTACCTTTATGAAGACTGTTGGGTTTGTGAATAGATCAGGCCATCAGATCAGAAGCACCGAGGGCGGACACAGGAGAATTATAGTTATGTTTGCCTGGAGCTGTACAATGTGGATTTATCCAATGGGACAGGGCTATGTTAAGCCTGTCTCTTCTCTACAATGTTAATGATCCTTCTTCCGTTAGTCCCCTGGCATATGGTATTCTGTCTTAATGTACATAGTCTGTATTTTCCATGTCTTTATTTTACCTGGCTTCTCTAGTCTCATCATGTTAGATAATCTATGCTCAGCCATCTTGAATTGTGCTAAAACATGAAATGAGCACAGTATAAGTAGATGGTGACTGAAAAACAACAGGATCAAATAACCACTGAAAGCTTTTGTAGCACTGGTATTCCTGAAACAAATGGGAGATACCGGTAAGGTGTTGGGACGTCTCCTCTCCTCTAATCTACACAGGAACATAGGCAGAAGTGCCTAGTGATTTCCAACCAGTTTAGTGCACTGGGGAGGTAAATAAGTCACATGTCTCACTTCAAGCTTCACTGTTGTAGGATTATTAAACTGGGCCTTTTTTTTTCTCCTATTTACATATTTTTACACCATACTTGTCAGGGAGTTATCTCAACACCTAACATCTACTTGTGAAATTATCCTTGGTACAATCCTGAAAATGAATTATTATTTCATTTTACACAGAATGACCTGAGGTCCCAAAATATCCAGCATATTTGTCCATAGTAAAAGGAGGAACTGAATGCAAAATCCTCCAACCCAAGCCTTAGCCACCAACTATAGCTTCTTCTTGAGATGCTCTAGAGGCAACTTTTCTGTTGCTGTCACAGCGTGAGGTCTGAATTTATATTTCCCCCCACAAAACCCAACAGGAAAACCATCTTATGAATAAAAGTTACACACCATGGCCCTTAATTTAATCAGAAGTTGTCATCAATTACATACCCTTTCAGGAGGCTGCTCTCAACCTCTTGCAGAACATATTTTCGTGCAATCTTTCTTTTTGCTTTTAGTTAATTTGGATGTGATGGCAGCACTGCCCAATCAGGGACCAGGCATAGCCTTCAGGAACTGTCCTTCAAAATAGCAAAAGAGATTGTCTCACAGACCAA
>NW_009661135.1:0-2495 GCF_000708025.1 Charadrius vociferus | reverse complement strand
AAAGAGGAAATATTAAAGAGCAAAGCTGCTCCGGCTGTTGGGGTAGGTTGGAATTTGGGACATCACTAGTTATCCATAAACACCAACTCTTCTGGCTGTTGTGGGCTCTGTGCAGCTCAGGAAAGTAGGTACTGTTCATTATTTTCTTTTTGGCTTGCAGAACTGTCAAATGATTAAGTGGTTCTTCTCTTTCTGTTGCTTTTCTTCCCTTTCCTTGTAGGGATATTGCTGCCAGGAACTGCCTCCTTACCTGTCGAGGGCCTGGGAGAGTGGCTAAAATTGGAGACTTTGGAATGGCCCGGGATATATACAGGTAGCAGGGCTAAGCCCAGGGTATCCACAAGTGGAAGCTCGCTAAAGTGAGGGAGGAGCAGTGTTTGTGCAGGAGAGCAGACTCGTGTGCTGCTCTGCATAGCCCTAGCAAGGCACGAGCGGAGACATCCCACCCTGATGAATCCCAGCTAATGCTTTTTTGGTGTTTGCCTTCACCTGCAGTTTAACTGTGCTCTGGAGACTTTTCCCACTCCTGACAGCTTTCTTCTGGGTAATGAAGTCTGATGGTCATGGAAGGCATTTTTCCTCCCTCTTGTACTCTGTCCTCAGTTTCTTGTCTTTACTTTCTCTACGCTGAATGGCATTGATGTGCCCTTTTGTTTTGTAGTGCCAAATCATTCTGAGTTTAATCTTTCTCCTTGATACTGCCCCTGCCCCTTTGGTTTGGTGTCATCAGTAAATCTCCTCAATTTACTGCAGATAAAGGAGGAAGGTGCAGAGGAAGGTCAGGAAAATGTAATCACCCAAACTGGAATTCAGCCAGGACACAGGGTTAACTACTCTCCTCTTGCAAGAAGAGCCAGGAAATCTTTAATGACCACGAGCAGTCCGGGTTGCAGTTTGATATCTCGTCTTCCAGATAGCACCTCCAGAAGTGCAGCACCATGTCCTGCTGTGCTGAGGAACTGATTTGCCTCTGACTCGAAGGAAGGAATGCCTTGTACTCAGTCACCCACACTGTTTATTCCACTGCCTTGCTTTCTTTTTTTCCTGCTTGGGGATTCCCCTGTGCAATTACTAAGCCAGGCCTGGCTCTGCTTACCTTGAGATCTGACAGTATCACGGCCCCGAGGTGATGCAAACAGAGTGTTACCTTCAAAAACCCAAGTGTGTCAGAGTTGCTTCTCCCCCCCCACTCCTCTCTCCCTTCACAAAGAGCCCCGACTCTGCCCCACTGCCAAATGGGACTCTGCTGGGACAAAGTAGCATCTGTCATACTCACACCATCAGCAGAACTGACTGCCAAGATGAATGCTTTGGTGCTGAGTTTTCAAAGGTGCCTTTGAAGTTTGCACATGTTTCTGTGTCCAGGAATATCCTTTGGATGCTCAGGCTGTTAGGAACAGTGATACCAGCTCGCATGAGCAGCCTCCTGCAGCTGCCAGCACAGGATTTGGGGCTTGTAGGTTTTATTTTAAATGATGATGACACCACAGGACTGATGTAATTCCTGTCTGAGGAGAATGGGAAGTGGGTTTTGTACTACTGCCCCAACTCTAATGGCCAAGCATCCTCCTCATCAAGCTCCTCATTCTTATAAAGGGTTTTGGATTTCACTTGCCGTGCTTTAGACTGAGTACATATGGAACAGGCTTTGTTTATTGTTGGTGGGGATGCTCAAGGTGACCACATGTGAGGTGAGGTGGAGATGTCGTGGCTGAAAAGTGCAGGAGGATGGCTCTTGCCAGCAGCAGTTTACTGTGTGAGTCGTTCCCTGGGAGTATGCACACAGATAAGGATAACTTGGGTTCACCAGATCAGGTCTAAAGCGAGGGAGATGAGAGCAGTCCTTCCATGATCTGCCCATTTCCACTACTTTTGTGAGAAGGAACAGGTCACTTCAGCATTTTCTCTGCCATGCTGTTTCACCTAAATGAATCTCTCATATGGGTCACAATTGTAATATTTGTAATTATAAAAATCCTGAATTTATCGCATTATCTGAATTCTTGGCTTGTTCTTTGCTTTGTTTGCTCTTTGCAGAGCCAGCTACTATCGGAAGGGTGGGTGTGCGATGTTGCCCGTCAAATGGATGCCTCCTGAGGCTTTCATGGAAGGGATATTTACATCAAAAACAGACACATGGTGCGCTTCCTTTCCTTCTCTGTCCAGTCTGTCTGCCTGTGTTTTAACCCCTTTTGTAAAGCGTGACTATTTTGTAAAAAAGACACGTTCTTGTTCATTTCTCCTTTACTAAAAAGACGAGCTGGGTCTTTCAGAGCCAGTACTCTTGGAGGAGGCGAGGCAAGGGAACAGAAAGGTCAGACCTGTACGAAAGCGGGTAAGCAGGCAGGGAAGGGAGGTTGAGGCAGGTGCAGGTGCTGCTTTGCTGCTGCAGGGAGGAAAGCATTACTTCCACACTGAGGAAAGCAGCACTGGAAACGGCAGGCGGGATCCAGCCTGCCGGTGAGGGAGAAGGGCGTCCTGTGTTCTGGCTTTCC
>NW_009661134.1:0-2497 GCF_000708025.1 Charadrius vociferus | reverse complement strand
TATGATTTTCAGGTGAAACCTGGGGTTTTCATGGACGACAATTAAAATAACAACATTGACTACATTATATAATCACTGTCCTTTCAAAAGAGGTTATGTGTATGCGTGTATGCAGACCGTACATGTATTATTTAAATAAAAAATATGTTCAAATTCAAGATCAACACAAACTATGTTAGTTCCCCACAGCTATCACTAATATTGCATCTGGCATTTCAGACACATTAAGTTCATTTGAATTTGCATTCATTGATATTCTCCATTGCTTGAAAGTCTTAACAGTATTTGAAGTTTTCCATCTTGCTATTCTGAACTTTGTCTGATATAATTTAAAAGTGACATATGATCATAAGGAAAAGAAATGTTTAATGTTTATTGTCACAGCACCATTTTTTCAGTTGGTGTGAAAATACATTGAATGGCAAGGCCAAGAGAGAATTGTATATCTAGAAACAAAGACATTCACTAAAGGATCCAGAATGCCAGTCAACTCATTTTCAACCGCTTCGTGCTTAATTCATTCAGCAGGTATTAATATTTAGTAATATTAATATCTGCCTTTTTTAGCCAGCTCTATGGTGAGATCAACTTTTTCTGAGTTCTATTGTCTGAAAACAATTCAAATTGGGTGGGTAAATGAGGAATACAATTCAGTACTTTCGAACTCTAGAGTCAGATTCTGCTGTGTTTACATATTTCAAGTAACACTTCATACATACTTTCATTGATTCCTATGACTGCTTTGTAGATGAAACCAAGAAAGGCAGCAGAAATAGGCCATAACCTTTTGTCACATTCTACTCTATTTTCAATAACATGGAGTAATTAAACAGATTTACAACAGCATTACTGAGAATAGAATTATTTGGGCTATTTGCCATCTGCATTTCAAACTTAAATACGAAAGGTTGGTCTTTAAGATGTACCTGAAACAAACATGCTTTATTACTGGGGTAAACATCTTCAATGAAGAACATCTGGCTGATTTTCATTCAGCATAATGACATTGTTTTTCTATATTTGCGGATCATATTTGTGACTAGTATACAAGAGAGAGTGTCAAACACATTTTTAAATGGAATTATATCAGTCTATAATTATATACTCATAGCTATTTTATATTATTTACAATACATTGCTGTATACTTATTTATTCACTACATTTTATTATTGTGCTTTTATCTAAAAAATGACACTTCTACCTCAGGTTTATACCCGTTAGAATTCACGCTGTGATCTCATTGAGGGATTTTAATTCCTACAGGATAATTCAGACACATACATGCACTGGCTATAAAAATATACCATTGATCTTTCATAATGGTGGAAGGAGCTATATATAGCTCATGCTATTGTGGGCATATGTTGTGCCTCCAGGAGGATCTGATTAGATGAGATACTTGGAACAATTCCATGAAACAACAAATTGAGATAATGAGTGCACTGAATAACTAAAGCCTTGCAGACATTTATGGACATGCTTAACTTTATGCACACTGCTAATCCCATTTAAATCAGAGTATGCCTTTGCGTAGACAACACAGAGTCAGATGCTAAACTAGATATTTATATTGCATATCAGGAGAGTATCTGTGCACTCTAGAGTCCTTACAAGTTTTATCTATTTACCAGCCCTCTGAGATGGAAAGTAATGCATTCATTTTAAACAATACACTGTGTAGCAGTCTGTGGCTGAACCAGATAATGAACTCAAATCTCACAAGTCCCATTAAACTACTCTATATTCTAGATTATCCTTGCTAAATTAGAGCTCACAAAATATTCCCAAGTCATACACAAAGTGACATTACTTTGTAGTTTTGTCAAATTTTGCTAAAACATTGCTAATGATTTGCTCTTTTTTTGCTACCTTGAAATGATCCCATACCTTGAATCTTTCAATAAGCACTCTGCCATCTGCTTATAAATAATCCGCAAGAAACTACTCCTCATCTCCTCTCTCAGGTGGGGACAACCTGAAATAGGACAAATGAATGGGACAAAGAGACAGGACATCATTGCCATAGACATTCCCCAAGTGAAGGCACTAATTTTTTTCTATAAATTATCAACTACAGTTTCACATGAACAACCTTTTTGCAACTGAAGTCCTATGTCAATAATGTCCATGTTAATTCAATGTCTAAACTAAATTTCTATATCAATATTTTCTATGTCAACATAGAAGCATATGTGGAAGCAAATTAAAAGAACTCCTCACTGTTAATTTAAAACATTACATTTTTAAAAGACAACTTTCAGAGGACTCATGAATCATTATGTTTTTATTACATCACTGGAAAGCCAGCAACTGTGATTTAGAAAGCAGTTTCTGCTGAAAGCAATTTTCTTCAGTCTGGTCTGCAAAAAAGCGTGCCCATGAATTATCTGCCACTGTGAGAGATGGTATGCCTGAGACAATGATCGACTGCACTGCACTTGGCCTATGATAGCATATCCAAAATTCCTAATTCTCAAGTTGTTTTTTTTTTTTTTT
>NW_009661133.1:0-2495 GCF_000708025.1 Charadrius vociferus | reverse complement strand
AGACATAATATACTTAATTCTTTGCCACTCCTTGTGTCATATACATGTATAACAACAGTATATTTTCTGAAACAAAAAATATAGAACAAGGCATCTTTCTCATGTTATGTATGTCTTATACTAGCTTGTATTACTTAACAGGTAATACAAACCTAGTATATAAAAGTCTGCAGCTTTTTACAGATAACACAATGTGACTGCTAGAGGATCCCAATGAATATCTTAACAAGAGAGAAGTACAATATAATCAGAAGATCAAGCAATTTAAATCTAGAACCAGATTTAAAAGTGATACAACTTGGAAGTAGCTGTCATCCACAATCCCTATGTGAAACAAAATCTGTAATTCCATTACTGGAGAAGACTCACTATAATTAGCATGTGAAATAACATGTTAGCCCATGTTAAAATAACATACAGGCCACGGAAGCTGAAGAATAAGCCCAGCCTTGCTCTCACTGAGATAAGCCCTGCTGAGGCTGGAAGCGACCAAAACTCCTCATTTACTATTTTCTTCATATATGGTGTAGATTTGACACAACTAACTAGATCACAAGCCCAGTCAAGCTCCTTTGAAGTCAGTGTTGCCATTGAGAATGGGAGAAAGACGAGCTATAGGCTAGCAATGTAGTAAAGAGCAGCTTCTCGGCCTTGTTAGATATTCATTGCCAATCATGACACAGAAACATTGCCACCTGTATGTTTGCATTTTTTTATTTTATACATGTATATGAAATTTCTTCAAAATACAAGATATATAGCTCATAACTGTATTTTGAAAAAAATGTAAATATATATACCTATACATATAAAGATATATGTAACTAAACATAATTCCATATATATACACACTGCATGCATGAATATTTACCAAATTTTATGCATGTCTGTGCATATATATGAATGTGCATGTGTATGTGTGTACATACATACACACATACACTTTGCTTCTAATTAGCAGTAGGAAAAACAGGGAGTTATAGTCACCTTCATGTATATATGAATTTCAATTTCACACATCGATCTACATGGTTCTCTCTTTAGGAACTTGGAAATCAACAGTTAGTTTCTTGAAAGGCAGAAATTGGACATCAAAAGGTAATAAAATAACAGTCCTACCAACCAGTTCCAAAGCTGAAGAGGTGGCTGACTTTAAAAGTTTCAGCTATCCCAGATCATGTCTAAAACATTCAGTCAATGAAGATTAATGTACTCAACACAAGCTTTATTACATGAGAAACTTTCTAATCCTCTGTAACTGCTGTGCTGCAATTATTTGTCATTTACTCTATTGCATGTCCTGGAGAGAGATTTTTCACCTGACAAACCTTTTTCTGCATGACACAAAGGTCCCACACTTGGCTCAGTGATGCCCTCCTTCCCTACCTCCAGCCTAGAAACCAGACTTTTCTAGGTCTGAACCAGGTCCTGAAATATTGAAAAGTCAGCACCTTCATATGCTCAGTGAGATCACATAGAATCAATGATTTCCTCATTCCTTTCCTGTGCCTTTAAAAATCCCTCTGCATTAGGAAACGCAATGCATCACACAAACAATGACATCCTCACAGCACTACCTGGAGATTATAACTAACAGGTTATTTGCATACTAATCAGCTTAACTATGACTAAAATAATGAGAAAAAAAAAATCCTTATCTAACAAAAGGAAATAGATTTCCCCCTGGCTCTTTGTGATCAGAGATGGAAAACATACTGTGAGAGAAAGAAATCTTGACAGGAGGACACACAGGGAATGCACCGGAGTATTTCAGTGCTGGACCAAAAAGGCAAGAAACAACTTAAACAGAGCGTAAAGTGCAGCATCACGCACAAGAAGTTTAAGCTGAGAGAGAGACGTCAGAAGGACTGCAAAATAAATCAAGGAGAATTTCAGCGTAAAAGAAAAGAGCAAAAATGCCGAGCATGAAAACAGATTTGCTCCCTCGTCCAGGGTAAACACACAACTTCCCCAGTGAAATGCCATGAATGTATTTAGACTATATGTTGGTTTTACCCCCTCTACTGCTATGGTGATTGTCCTAGAAACCTCTGTGTTGCTGAACCTCTGTAGAAAAGCTCTAACATCATTACTGCAGCTCACTCCCTTGCCAACAGCAACAGAGCACAGCTCTCACGAAGGACTCACAGAGCAGCTGTAATGCTGATGAAGAACCAGTTTGACCCTGGAAGATTTAGGAATCTACAAGCAGCAGTATCAGATAAACACCAAATCTACAGGGGAGACTGAAAAATGAAAGCTGAAGGAAGGCAGAAAAACAGAACTAAGATTTTCCTTCCCCCTGCTTTCACTCCATCTTCCCACCCCGTATCAACAATCTTTACCACATCAAATGGCCCTCTCCCTTATCCTCCTCTCACTTTTTCATCCCACCAAGTGTCTACCCACACCTTGGGGAAAGAAAATTCAAACTGCATCTCTTGTGAGCAACACAGGGAGAGCCAAAGAAACAAAAACAAACAAACAAACAAACA
>NW_009661132.1:0-2495 GCF_000708025.1 Charadrius vociferus | reverse complement strand
ACAGCAGTGAAATAAACATGTCATTCTTCTCAAATCTCAGATGAATTTTGGAAAGTTAACTATAAATAGCATATTTTATGTCAAAAGCTTCAACCTAATAGCAAAGGTGCAATGTGTTGCAGGAAAAATAGGACCACCAAAACTGAATCTCTCAAGGCATGGTGATAAAATCATGGTTGATATTTACCATCCTGCATTCCCATCTGTGGAGATTCTTCCTTGGATTGAGGGCACTTACTCAGAGCTCATGTACTTCGTGACTTTTTGGGATAGGAAAAATCAGGTAAGTTCCAAAATTAAAACTTCAAATTAAAAATAACTGTTTACCTTAAATGTGTAAACAAGGAGTTCGCTTCTGTGATGTACAGAGCCAACAGATATCAAGAAAACAGTTAAACATAACATAGGACTACTGAAGCCCTAAAATGTCACGTGCATCTCAGTGAGGTATATGACGGGAAGGTCTGGATTTTAGTTGTGCAAATGGATGTTTATAGCAAAAATTAGATTATTGCACTAGCTGTGCACAAGATTGAGTTACTTGATCCCATGCTATTGTTTCTGCATACATGGTGAAACGTTAGTAACTTTACTTGTGCCCCTTTAACTTGTCTAGATAGACCTTTAATTTAAGCAGTTTACCTTTCAAGATATTGATACCGCTTTATTTAGCAGCCATGGAGGGTGAACTTGAGGAAAATAGTAGTAGGTATGTTTACTTACAGTTACCTTTTCATATGTATCCATGGTCAAGTTTTATAAGTGAACTAGGAATGCAAATCTAGACTATGCACAGCACAAACTGTAGCTGAAAGCACTGTGGTCTGATCAAATATAACATCTTAAGGTAGCTCATAACCTGATAGCCAAAGTTCACATCACATTTGCAAGGCATACAGGTGATGTAAGAGCCACATCTAATAGCGTTTTAACGTTTTTGGAAGTGTTGGAAGGTGCTGTAACATTTATGTTGTTGTATTGAGTCGAATGATATAATGTGACTTTCATTTTTTGCAGAGTAAAGAAGAATTCCCTGTAGACAACTGTACAATGTATAAATGTAGCGTCAACATCCCAGTTTCCACTGAAGGTTCCACTTACTGTGTTTCAGCGAGGGCAAATTTCTATCGCGATCTGATGGTTGGTGCCCCATCAGAAGAAGGCTGCATTCATGTTCCTCTCAAACAGACATTGAGTAAGAGGATTTTAAAACTTTTGTAAGAACATACTGAGTCTGACCAGAGATCTGTTCGAGCTAAGTATTCGAGTTCTGATGTAACCATGGGTTGACTTGGATGCCTATGGGAGAATACGCAAAAAGGGAAACTATAGTCATTCTTTTCCAAATGCACTTTCCAAGTTCTAAAGACATTTAAAGGTCATGTGTTATTTTCAAGTAATCCTGACTTTTTTTGGGGTGGTTTTCGTGCTTCGCTGGTATTACAAAACCTATTTCCATTGCATCTGATTATTGTTGTAATTAACAAATGACAAGTGGATCATTCACTGAGTAACATGGTTTTCAGAAGCATTTTCTCTTTGTTCTAACAAATGGCTTTTTTCTCAGCCTCATCACTGAGGAAAATGTGTATAGACTTTCTTGAGTTTGAAGCAACTATAAACTTGTGGTCATAATATTGAGGTATTGATGTCTCTTTCTTAACTAAAGACAAAAAAGGCAGCTAGTGACCCAACTTTATATCTCTGATAACCTCTTACAAACTACTTAATGTTACTTCATTATAGCCCAAAACTACAATAGAGAAAAGAGATAGATAGAAGCAGTTGTGTTCATTCTTTTATGTACAAGAGCAGTGGTATGATTGAGGGGGAGAACATTAGGCAGAGTCAGACTAGTGGAATCGTACAAGTAATAGTTAACAACTGTATGTTTTGGAAGATTTCACATTTTAATTTTATTATATGTAGACTATATGTAATTATTATGTCAGTTAATATGCTGTCATATGGAAAACATGCAAATCTGTTCATCCCCGTCTGTCATCTCTAAGGAACAAAAAATTAGTTATATAATTCCTTTACCTCTATAAAACCTGATTGTGTTTATATAAATTGAAAATCTTCTGTATTCTAATTTTTATTCACTTGATATAATGCTTTATGAATTAAGTTTTCTTGAGTGAAAAAAGCTGGTAATTTGACAAATTTACACATTACAGCTAAACATTCTGAGGTACTACAGTTTTTGCAGTTATTCTAAAGTGATACAGCAGTGGTTTATTTTTTCCAAACTTCCTAACAATTTTACTGTAACTTCTTAGGCACGCAATATATCATCATTCCGTGTGCTGTTATTCTGAGCCTGAGTCTAATGTTGACAGTATGTTTTGGCTGCAAGAAACTAAGAAAGGAGAACATAAAGCTGCCTAAGTCTTTGGTAAGTTGAGACTTCTTATCTGCATCAGATTTTTAATAGCCAGCTAGGTAACTCTTATAACTATAACATCTTTATGCCTGTCTCTTTTTTTTTTTTT
>NW_009661131.1:0-2482 GCF_000708025.1 Charadrius vociferus | reverse complement strand
AAAAAAAAAGATAGTGTTTCTTTTAGTTTTCTTGCTTTTCTCCTGCTGCTTTTCAATAGGAATTGGGACACTGTGTTACTTAACTGATTCCGACACGTGGAAAGCATAAACTTGCAAATTCTGCTTGTATTCTGGGCAAATTTTACCTTGTACTGATGGAAGTCAAATATACTATCTGGGAAGTAAGTATTTGAGATTATTTTCAAGCACTACATTCCCATGTTCATGGCCCATACCCTCAGAGAAGTTACCTGAAGCAGAAAGCAGAGGCACAGTAGAATGAACAAACTATACTGAATTGATAGTGCTGCTACTAGGGGACGAAGGTTTGGAATAAACTTCCCAGCAGTTTATACTAGCAGCATCCTTGCTGCTATTGAATAAATAGCAGGATTTATTTTTCTTCTTTTTTTAATAAGATATTCCACAGATTAGATAAGAAAAGCAAGCCCCTTTTGGGGAGGACAATCTTTCATTTTGATATGACCACTGCATCAGAGAATCTCTGCAGTTTAACAGCAATCAATAACAGTCGTCTAAGTAGCCCTGTCTATTCCATTTGTAGATCACTAATTATGAAATAATTGTTTCCTATTTCTATGCAAGATATCACTAGGCAATGGAACACTCCAGTTACCTACTTATCTTTTTCCTGTTTTCCCTCTCACTCTCCACTTTGCAGACACACTATCATCCCTGCACAGCACTGCAGACTCAGCAGTGACTTTAAACAACCAGTCAAGCATTGAGAAGGTGGAATTCCATCTGGGCAGGCTGTTTCACATTAGCACCTCCTAAAAGATGCAATAACCAAGAAAAGAACAGCTGAAGTAGCTAAAGACATGTTTTATTTTCACTTCAGAAAACACAGACATTCAAAATCAAGTCATTTATCCTCTCTGCCACCTTATACCCCACATGACATAGAGGTAAAACCCCCTTCCTTGATAGGACACCTCATGCATAAGGTGCTGATGAATATGCACACAGAAAGGGGAAGGCTGCCCTCTGGTATTACTGTTAGGCTTTGCCAACACATTCATTTCAGCATGATACATTCTTAGTATAAATACATATTCTCTCTCATATAGTTATCTCCCAACAACAGAATTAACCGTGTACCCAAAACCACCATTTCAGCATATGGGCACACAATAGCTCTGAATGATATCACTACAATGGTACCCAGTCAAATAGACTATTAAGCATTCAAGTAACAACTGCCTGAAACACAGCAAAACTGGTATTAAACTAATTGTTATAATGTGAGTGTGCATTAAACAGAAGATTGGAAAAGTACTTCAACATGTATTTCTATTTATTCTGCAGGCAGACAAGAGAGCCCAAGGGATGAGCAAAACTCCTTATTTCCTAGTCCAATGCACATGTATATTAGGCAAAAAGAAAGATTGGAAGGGAAAAAATGGCAGAGGGAGAAAATGGGAGAATAATGAAAAGTAGTGCCTGAAATAGAAAGA
This sequence comes from Charadrius vociferus, assembly GCF_000708025.1. Lineage (NCBI taxonomy): Eukaryota > Metazoa > Chordata > Aves > Charadriiformes > Charadriidae > Charadrius > Charadrius vociferus. The sequence continues at coordinate 1,004 of NW_009661131.1, read as the reverse complement.
TAAGAAGAGAAACAGAGGAATGACAAGGCAAGAAAACAAAGAATCAAGAAGGAGGATGAGAAAAGGAAGGTGAGCAGAGGAGAAGCTGTCTCGTGACAGCTTTGCTCTCATGGCATCACCTGGCTTAATTTCTTCTTAGGAAGGCTGGTTTGAAAGAACAATCAAAACCTCCCATGGAGTCATGCCATGAGAAATGAGATGAAACAGGGATGTTCTGCCTGTTCACTTTCACCCCCTCTCCCAGTTTTCATTAACAACTTTGCATGAGACTGATTAATGTGTATTGACAAATGTCCCTATGGGATAGGGAAGCATCACCCTCCAGTCTCCAAAGTAACACACAGTGAGAATAAACAGCTTGTTATAGGTCATAGAGGACATCTGTGACAAAGCTGGAAACTGGCCCAGTCTCCTGAGTTTCAGTCTAATGCTCTTAACAAAAAGATCAATCGTTGGGTAAACATATCAGCTCAGGGATATCAGCCACAACTATTGTAACAATCATAACATTAACTAGTCCAGTACATTGGAAAGACATACATTTCCAGAAGGTTGTTTTGTCAAGGTCTGCACATCCCTAAATCAAACAACCTTTTTCTGAAAATCTGGAACATCTAGAGTTAATATTTTCCAAGCATACCATGCTCCTTCACAGGTGGTAAAGCCAATGGGGGAGATACGGATTTGGCAAACGGTGTAACAACCTGTCCAATATGAAATATTGGCCAGGAGTAGCGGGATTCTGGCTAAGCTCCTGCAATGAGTACCTGTCACAGGCTGTGTCCAGGGCTAAGCCTGGCTTCTGGTAACAGTCCCATAATTGCCCTTCCAGTAGACTTCCTTTATTCTTACACATGCATCTATTTAGCTTAATAGATCTATGAAAATGGGCTCACATCCTAGATTCTGAGCTCTTCCTCTCTCAGGTAAGGTTGAATCAAAGCAATTGCTGATGGAGTGGTCTCTCTTCAGCATCTGGATCATAGAATCATAGAATCACAGAA
>NW_009661130.1:0-2478 GCF_000708025.1 Charadrius vociferus | reverse complement strand
CTTGATGATCTTAAATGTCCCTTCCAAACTCAACATTTCTATGATTCTATGAAATAAACAACTTAAAACAACAGGATACAGAGAGCTGAAATGAATGGTCAGTTCTTGCAGTGAGGGAAGTCCACTAGTGGAGTCCTGAGCTGGGGCCTGTGCTGTTCAACATATTCATAAGTGGTCAGGGGAGGAGAGAACAAACAGTGGGAAAATCTGGTGGTGAGGCAGGATTTAGTCAGGGGAATAAAGTTGTTGATAGACAGTGAAAGAATGTAAAAGAGCCTGCAAGACTGAGTGACTGGTCAACAAAATAGAGGGTGAAATTCAACAGACATAACTGTGAACAGATGCACACTGGGAGAAGCGATCGAGGCTTCACATATAAAGTGAGGAACTTTAACCTGACCGCTACCACTCAGGAGAAAGGTGCAATGATCACTACTTTTCTTGGATACTTCTGTGAAAATGTCAGTTCAATGCTCAATAGCTCTCAAAAACCCCCAAATCATGTTAGGAATTACTATGAAGGGCATGGAGATGAAAAGAGATCTTTACACTGTTATACAATTCAATTTATTGCCTACTCATTTGGTGTCATATACAATTCTGGATCCTCATCTTGAAAGAAATATACCAGAACTAGAAAACCTTCAACTAGAAAGGTTTCACTAGAAACTTTAGAAACTAGTTTCACTAGAAACTCTAGTTCAGCTAGAACTAGAAAACTAGAAGAACAACAAGGCTTATAAATGTCTGGGACGGTGGTTGGGATTTGTTAGCCTGGAAAAGCTATGAAGACTGACTGACGTGGAGAGTCTTGATAGGGATGGGCTGTTGATGTATCAGTACGAGAGCTAGAGGGCAACGGGAGCTAATTCAGCTGATGGGAGTCCTGTTCAAACCAGACAAAAGAGATGGGGAGTTCATCTCTGGAGCTCTTTGTCAGAGGAGATGGATGCAAAAATAGGTTTTAGGGGAGACTGTGTAAATACTTGGAAGAGAGATCGGTGAAGTTTTTCTGAACAGAAGAACCGTGAAATCCATTAGGCTGAGCAGAGATGGAAGCTGGAGGAGCGTTCAGGCAAGTATCATAAATGATTGCCCTGTTCTTATTCTTTTCTGGATGTCTCCTTAGTATTGTTACTGGGAAAAGGACGTTGATGCTTGCTCTGACCCAGTCTGATGATTCTCATGTTCGCACCTATGCGCTTTACGGACAAACATCCACTGGACATTCAGATTTGCATATTGTGTTGAGCTTTAGTAGAGCAAGGTCTAATCTCTGTGGTGAGGAGGCAGTTCACCTCTGGATCTTAAATTCAAAACAACATAATCTCTGAAGTTTTTTACCTTTCTAGGGTAGATGTACAGATCACCTCATAAAGAAGTTCAAACGATGTCCCTGAGAAACTAGACAATATGGGCAATATTCTTAAAATAACAGTTTCTTGATGCACCCTTGTTATCAATTGGAGGTAACAGAAAATATCACTGCTTTTGTCTCAGGACTAAACTTTTAGCTGGTTGCATCCTGGCCTCTTTCACCTGTGTATTTCTTTTCCTTGTGGAGAATGGAAATGCTATCCACATTCCCTCCAATTCCTCTTAATTCAGAAAGCTAGCACAAGAACGTGCTACGAAGATCTGGAGAGTCTTTGTTAGCCAAAACAGTATTGGTTTTCTGATCTGCAAAAGTGTTGATCCATCTAATGCTGGTTCTTTTCACTGAGGATGTGATATCACCGTAACATAGCTGGACTTCGCATCCCCATTTGCACTGTTTCTGCTTCACAGTTTAGCCAGTAAGTGGCTAATTTCATTAAGGCAAAGTGGCTCTGTTCTTGAAGTGCATAAAATATCCTCTTTATCTGGAAAGATTAGAACAGTATACCTGGAAGATAAATAAAAGGAATTTTCTATCCAGGCCTGTTGTCATCTGCCGTTTCCATCTAGAAGGCAGACTCAAAATGTTTGAGAACACCTGCTGAAATGCTAATGAGCCTGTGGTGAATTCAGTAGTTTCAGCTGGCAGCTCCTTGAAAGATGCTCAATATTTTCACACCTCTGTTAAAAAAGTCAATAAAAGGCTTAAAGGGGACTTACTTACCTGCAAAGGAATTGTTCTCTTCTGAACTTCACTTGAATTCTGACAATACTCATGAGACCTTTTCTTACTTGTTACCCTTCTGTTCTCTTTTTCAATTGTTCAGAATTCTAATTTCTTCTAAGCAATAACAAGGAAGGGTGGAGGGAAAATCACTAATGGCAAATCTCTTTCATATGCTTTTTATACAAGAAAGACATTTTATGAAGACTCATCCTGAATTCCTGTGCAGTGAATCAACAGATTTCCACCTTAAGTATTCAAATAGTAAGTGTTTCAGTTATTTTTGCTGAAGCTATGAAACACCAGGGACAGGAGCAAGTTTAATAAACTGGATATATATGAGACACTATCACTTTCACAGAATTCACAGAATTGTT
>NW_009661129.1:0-2459 GCF_000708025.1 Charadrius vociferus | reverse complement strand
AAAAAATTGAATTACTGCTGTTAAGGTGGCTTAGGATAGTAGTTCAATCTGTGACATGCTTAAGTCAGCATTCATTCAATGAACAGCATTAAAAAGAAATAGTCATCACTTCCCTCCCTCCAAGGACTGATTACACTACCCATGATAAAGAATATAAAACCAATTATTTGCATCTTATGAATTACAGTCTAACATGGAATTTAAAATAGGTTTCATCTATTAACGTTAGTTGCAGTTTGAATGTTAAATGCTTGAGCTTCATAAATCAAAATTAGAGTTTCAACTTCCAATAAATTTACCTCTTCCAGCTGAAGTTCTGAACCTGTGAAGCCACCACCAATATCCAACATGTTCATCTTAAAGCCAAATTCTTCCTAAAATACATAGGCAGAATGTAAGCACACAGACAACTCTAACTGTAAAAATATTTTTTGTTGCTCCCTACTGTGGTTGTTTTCTATGTACTCATACTTTTAAGCATATTTAGCAGAGTATGTCTAGCAAGGGAGTAACAGCATTATGAAGTCAGTATAGCTCCATTAAACCTAGTAGGAACAGCATTGGGATGTCAATAGAGGCTGGTTACACAGTTCAAGTAGAAGTCCCACAGCAACATCAACTCCCATCTTGTGGCATTTGTTGTATTCAGATAGTATTTGCTGAACAGGGTGGTGCATTCTGACAAAGTTTCAGGAATTTACAAATACGCATAATGCAAGTCTTTTGGATAGGGCTTAGATGACAAGACTGCTACGATAAATTTTCACAAAGATCAGTGGGAACTTCAGTTCTGCTGCCCTCTGTGTTACCGGTCAGAGCTAATGCACTAACTGCAGTAATAAGAGTAAAAAGACGTGTCGTCTTCTCTATTTAGTTTACGACCTTCTCATTTACAGGAAGACAGATGTTCAGAGAAGGGATTTTTGAATTTACAATTGAAATACACACAGAACATGTAAGACTCATGAGTCATCTGAAACATTTAACAAACCCATTCTTCATCCAAACTTGGATATCCCCTCCCCCAATATAATGCCTTTATTTCTTATGATGCTTAGTTATTAATCTCAGAAATCACATACACCAAGTTAGTGGTTGTATCGTGATATATGCCAGCACACAAACACTTAATATTTTAATATAGCTTAAAAGTGTGAACTGTGTATTCGCAGGATTAACATTTGAATTTCAAAACGCCTTTACCAAAAGTGGGAAACTAATTTTTTCTAGGAAAACAGCATACAGGGCTACTGCCTGTCAGTGGGACAGTATTCATTAACCTTTGTCCCCACTTAGTACTACAAAGTCTGTTTTACCTTTACCACACATCTCATAACGGAGTATTTAGTCCCTTCCTAGAAGTTCCATTTTCTGCGTTGATGTATTTTGGAAATAACATAGTTGGCTTGTTAGCATGATTAGAATAGAATGGATCCTCTACTGTAGCAATCGCATGCGTGTATGTATCTACTTACAGCCATGTCAAACACACACCGAGCATCAGATATAGCATGAATATACGTTTGCATTTCCTTGCAAGAGCCTGAAACATGAAATCTGAAAGAAATAAAAACACAGTTAATACACTGAACTGTGCAGCTTTCAGACCAAGCAAACTGTTTCACCATCTACAACAACAATGGAAGCATTTCATTCCCAAGTGGCTCAAGGCAAGCTTGCATGATAATATGGTAACTGCAACAAATAATCTCTGAAGACAATTGCCTTCTATTCCATTGGATTCGTACTTGAGGCTTGTCTTCATCTTAATGCTAAGAACGTCCTACAATATTTTCATCTTTTCAAAACAACAACAGATTTACTGAACTTTTCAGTCTTCACTATCAAAGCAGTTAAAACGTGTTCTTCAGTGGGTGCCAATGCTAACACAGTACCTGCATACAGTTTCCCTTCTCTTATCCTACTTTGTATTGCCTTGCCTGTATGCCCTTTCTCCCAGGCTATCCAGATTTCTTCGCAAAGCCAGGGCTGCACTGTGCACATTCCCTGCTCTCTGCAGTATTTGGAGAGGGTGAGGAGAGGCGTGTCCCAGTGCCATTCTGTTCTGAAGCCTCTTCACCCCAAGCCAGTTCCTCGTTGCGCAGCAGGACTGAAAAGGTTGGTAAGCAGGTCATCAGAAGCGCTGACTCCTCCCACAAGCTCCTGAATCCCCTCTGGTTCTTTGTCCAAAAGGTTTAAGTAGTGCCATAATACTGGTAGTAACTCAGGTGCTAAAATAAGCACCAACATTCCCATGGGCTTCCTAAAGACTAGTATGGTCTGCTGGTTCTGGACAGACCATACACATACCCATCTGAGCCACGATGCTCTCTACTCCAAGTCTACTCACTTCTTTAAGGAATGCCATTTTGAGGCAGAGGTCACTTTTAAACTTACTTGCATCAATCTGCATGTGGATTTTTAATTTTTTTAATTGCATTTAAAGAAAATGCAAAAAA
>NW_009661128.1:0-2463 GCF_000708025.1 Charadrius vociferus | reverse complement strand
TTTTTTTTTTCCAATTGGGTGGTAACCATTCAGTATGAAAATGGAGTTTAGTTCCAAAACAGTTGCGGTGGTTGTGTATTAGGTATATAATGTATCTGTACCCACTATTTACCTATTCTGTTTTTTATTTCAATGGTTGTATATTATATTGTCATTTAAATGAAGTTGAGTGTCAGTTTATTTTAAATAAACTGTTGTGAGCATTTAAGCTTAGCAAATGACATTAGAAATCACTCTATAAATTTAATTGAATTTGTGGGTTCTATTGATCATAGCCTCAGTGTTGCAGAATGAGTAACTTGATTTTCCTGTCAAGTCTATATTCACACATCGTGTCATGGTCCTGCTTTTCAAACTGCCTCTGTTTTCAGTTCAGAGTCAACTACAGATGAAGCTGAGTTCAGTGAACGAAGTCAGGAGGGATGGGGGGAAAAAACCTTTTCCACATGTTGAAGACGAAAGTGCTGTTTAAAGGTTTTCTTGGTGTGTGTGGTGTGATGTGGGGGTTTTTTGCTTGCTTTTTAAACGGTGCTACCAGATGCTCATTATAGATGTCTTGGTGAAGTTGAGAAGCTTTTTTGTAAAAAGTTGGGCAGGAAGCACATCCTGCCTACAGGCATTACCTTGGTTTCACCTTGATTAACATAGTATGTCTGGCGTGCTAAAGTTTGACCGACTAGAGGTTTAATGGCACAGTGAAAGGGAATTGAATTAACTGTTCTGGCCTAGATTACACAGCATAATCCCTCAATAAATGCTTAGTCAACCGTCTTGACTCTGACCAAAAAAATTTGGCGTTCAGGTCGGTTGGTAGGGTTCTGTTCTGTGGGTTTCTATTTGTTTTTGAAGCCTACTGTTTGGGAAGGGAAGCATCCGTGATGTGAAGACCTGTCTCTTGCAGAAAAGTCTTGCTTGCTCTTGCACAGAGCTGTCACACTTCATAAGTGATTCTTGGCTTCAGAAATGTGGATTGTGTTCCTTGAACATCTATATTTATTTTTTGTATTTGTTAACTCCAGAACTGGTTCTAAAAATGCCGAATTAGTAAGGGATGCAGTTTTGAGTATCATAATGTACTGTTGACGGCGAAACTCAACAGCAATACCTCACAGAATTTTGTAGGCTTGTACGATGGAATCACTTTAAAAATGCTCACCTGCTCTATAAAGAGAGAGTATGTTTATTGAAGTACACTAGGATGTACGTGAAATGCATTTGCAGAGGAAGAAAGAGTTTGAAGAAAATGAATAGATGCGTTGCGTTATTGTACATCTCAAAAGCCAAAATCACTGCAAGATCCTTGTGTTGTTGGAAGGTAGCGTTGTTCCCAGGCTGCAAGGTGGTTCCATGAGTGCTCAACTAGGGGCTGCCAAACTGAATGCTGTTTTACTGCTGTTACGGATGTGTCTGTAAACTAATTCTTGCGCTGTCTGTGTACATTAAACTGCGTCAGCTAACTCCGATAACAGTGCGTTGTGCTGAAGCGTTTCCTGGTGCCCACCAATGCTGGATTAGTCCCTTCAAACATTAATACTTGTGCTGTTTATGTGAGAAGAAAGCTCTTGTTCTTATTGTTAGAAAACCTGCGGTGCTCCTCCCTCTGTGTCACATTTAACTTTTGTTTTTAATAAATCAAGTAGCAAGTGTCTGCATGACAGCGTAGCCCTAGAGCTTTAAGAGCTGACTTAGTGAATGAAGCCCAGTGGATTGTGCCGTGTTGCCAAATTTTACTGTCATTTCCTCCTTCCAGTTTTTGTTAGTATAGATAATGGACCTGTTCAATACTCTCAAGTACCTTCTGTTAAAAAGTGATTTGGGAATCTGTAGGTGAAAAGAGGTTAACGTTTAGATCTTCCCAATTAATTAATTGAACTGATGATTATGTAGTAGTCATGTTTTGTGTTCCCTTCCTTATTAAGAGAAGGTAAACATGTGTTTAGTTAAATGCAAGTCTATTAAATACGTTTGTAGAGGTCAATGTGTTAGACTTTTGACCGTGTATATCAAGAGAAAACGATAGCATAGTATTATGCATGTATTGCAGTGGCTGTGACTATTTGAAATGTAGAGAGGTTTTTCATATTCTTCAAACGAGAGTATGGTGTAAAGAAGGCATTATTTTTACCCTAAGAAATACAGTGTTTTGTCTTGGGTGCATAAGATAAATTTGATGCATTACTGACAGGGTGTATTTAGAGCATACATTAAATCACTCATTCAATAAATCAATTTTCATCTTCCTTAAATGTGACCGAATATTGCAGGAATTGCAAGAGTCGATTTCAGTGTTTCAGTAGGTGTGTTGTATTCAAGTAGTTGGCGAACTTATCTGTGTTACGAAATTGGGTTTTTGTGTTTCTCTAGTAGCAAAACAGCTGAGGCAGACAGAAGATGGCACAGAAGCAGTGTTGTCATTATAGTCGTCAACTACGATAGCGAGTCACCCTGATGCTGAGCAGCATG
>NW_009661127.1:0-2457 GCF_000708025.1 Charadrius vociferus | reverse complement strand
CCTTCAGCATTCAAAAATATATTTTTGTTAGAATTAACACTAACAGTTCCTTTAATTGATGTTATATATGCTGAGTCACTAATCTAACAGTCTTTGCATTGTCTTCTCAGTATGGGTTAGCTTCATGTTTTAATACAAACTCTTTTTGAACTGAAGATGTGGGGGTTCACAATTACAGGACATTAACTGTGTAGCATTTAGTTATTTGTTAGGATCATTATGCATTCATCTTTTGTAAGTGCACTAATTTGGAAAGAGCTTTTTAAAATCTATCTGTCATACACATATAAAGGCAAATCTGTACACAGAAATGAAATGTGATAACCTGACTTTAATTCTATTAAAACAAGAAAATAGGTTCTTACAGATGTACAGAAGCTGTATTCAAACGTACCACCAGACAGATTTAGCTGAATTTGAACACATTGTGTTAATTTGCAGCTAAGAAATATTGTAGTCTGTAGCTAAAATGGGTCTTAACAGTGAAGTTAAATCTTAACAGAAGCAATTTCTTGTGGTAAACTGACAGATCTCTATTCAGCTTCATTGGGCTTCTATATTCCTGTTACAGTGGTGTGACATTTAAACACTACTTAAGAGCTTGTTACCTTTCACCAAGGTGCTCTGAACTGTCAAGAAAGGCCTGCAAAGATATCTAGATTTGCAGACTAGAGCTGCCAAAAATCTCCTGGCTGGTAGAATTTGCAGTAGCGCAACGCTTCACTATGAAGCACAATCAATTGATTCTTAAGTGGCCATTATTTGCGAAGTAGACAGTCTGTTCATTAGTGGAACTGATGAAGAGTGAGATGTTAACAGAGAGTGTTTTACTGCCGGCTTTCAGAGCTGCAAGGGGAATATGCAGAGGGAAAGTGAACCTTCAGAATCTCCATTCCTCATCATTACAGCTATATCCTTAGAAATGCAAAGAAAGCAGAGGAACAGCTTTGATGACTTGCCAAAGGCTGCCTTTTACAGCAATTCATGCCTCAGATAGTTTAATCATATCGTGGTGCTTTTCTTCAGTTTGAGAGAAGTCTAGTCACTAGGCTCTTATGCCCTTATTTAGTCTTGATTTATCAGAAGTTTGTGATTCTTTCTCACACAGGAAAAATCCCAGTCATTTCAAAAGTGCAGAACTGTGGACACAGGCAGCACTGCTGTCTTCTAGTGGTGGAGGGTACACAAAAATGGACTCGATACTACTTGTGAAGAGTTGTTGGGGTATATGAGAAGCAGCTATCTTCTCCTTTCAGGCCCTCTGAGGTTACCTGCTGTAGGGCAGAGATATAACCTCCTCCCTCACTGCAAAACTCCATTGCAACCAGGTTTTGACCCTGAACCTTTAGAAGTACAGTATGGACAGCTACAGTTTAGGATAAAGACTAGTTACCAAAGATGGTAACAGTAAGACTTTTAAAATATCAAGAATTGGTCTTAAAGGCTTTATTTTGAAGCTGTTGGTGAGAGAGAAGGAAACAGGCAGGTATGGCTTCATTTCTATCACCTTTGTTCAGACATTGGTGAATACAAAGGACAGGATGATGGACTGTTCCATGTTTAATGGATGACAGGGTGAATTCTCAGCCATACTCTTGTTCTCCAGCCTTGGAGGTGAGTTTCAGCTCAGGCAGAAGGATCACTAGACCTAAGTGTTTGGCAAGGAGATATCAACACAGGATTTTTCTCCATTCCATGAGGATCTAGAAATTCCTAGTGCTTTTGGATGTTACAGTGACAACATGAGAAAAACTGTAAGATTTTTTTAGTCATTTCACAGACTGACATGTATCTCAGGAGTTCAAGCAGGAAGTTAAAAACAAGAATTAAGATCCTCTATCTCAGTAAATTTGAAATACTTGAGGAACTGATCTTTTGGGGTCAGCTTTTGTTCCTTAATGACCAGAGCCTACCACGTGAATACATTTAGAAAAGGCTGCAACAATCTTTTAATATTAAAAATATTACGTAACTGGGCTTTTAAACTCTCAGTCCAAACAAACCTTACCTTTTCAAGCCTGATGTACCTACACTTACAGACAATACATTTTAAACTCAATTATGTCATTTTGACAATCATCATAATTTCTCTGGTTACATCTTCCTGTTAACGTGCCATGGGATCTGCAGAATTTACACCACTGCCACAGGACCTGTAGCACACTTGTTCTCATTAATATTTCAGATTCTCAGAGACAAATGAGGGATACTATTAGCTCCAAGTACCATATGACATTGAAAAAGAAGCTCTAACATATCTAAAAATTATCTCTGGCAATCTGCATTTTAGAGATCAGTTGTGATTTCTGCTATGTTTTGCAACTGTTCATAGTTTTGGATTGTATCTGTTCCATACTGCAGTTTTCTTTGTTTTTCTGCCAAGCAGTATATGTCTGAATATATTTACAGTTTATTATTTATTTAAGGAATCTTGGCAAATGAGTATTTTTTTTTTTT
>NW_009661126.1:0-2457 GCF_000708025.1 Charadrius vociferus | reverse complement strand
GTTAATTTGTCAGAAATGTCTCCGTGTGTCAACACCTTTTCCAGATTAGCTGTGTGGTGCTCCAACTGCTATTAACAGCTCTGGGTGCACAGATCTGATATTAACCACCACTGTAGGCCCCTGCTATACATCTGGATATATATCTGGAGATACCTGTCCTTCTTTCTTGACTGGACAGGCCTGGACAACAGGTGTAGACAACTAGCTCAGTCTAGATGCTCAGCTTTTACGTGGCTGACATTAGTTCACGTGAAGCCCTACCAAGAGTTACAAGACAACTGTTCTCCCTCTCACTACAAGAAGGACGTCCTGCTTCTTCCCTCTCCTTTCCAGCTTCCTTCTCCCAGTGGTTCCCAGACATGTGGTCCTCTCCCTTCCCTTGTGCTGGTTCGTCCTCATCCCTTCACTGAGCCCCTACGACTGCAGGATAAATCTACCCAGATAATTGCAAGGATCAGCCTCTGCCTTATTAGCAAGTTGACTTAATTCATGGCGTATAGGACCAACAAGTGCTAGAATGGACCATAGGAAAGGGGATGGGGAGTGGGACCTTCGCACCAAGATAACAACTGGCTCATCCTGTCTTAAGTGCTTGCATCATAATGTACAGGCTGTGAACGCCAGTGCAAGCATAACTCACTGTTTGGATGTTTCCAGTGATTCTCCACCGCATTCCTCTGAACATAATATGTCCTGCTCAGGTCCATGGTAGCACATGGTTATGGCAGACAGCATCACACCCAAAGCTCCCTGTTAAACTTCTACGCCTTTGTTATACTCACAGGAAACAGAGGTGTGATAAGGTCTGTACACATAGGTAAGCACCTAACCAAAATCATTACTAAATGGTGTGGATGAAAGAATGACTCACTAGAAGGAATTCAATGCAGAAATTTTTGCTCATGCAGGAAGGCTTGTAGGAGACCACCTCAGGAAGCACCTGAATAGATACATCTGTCTGAGGCACCTCTAGTAAATCATTTTAACCTGAACTCTCAAAGACCTGAAAACCAGTATCTCTGAAGAGCTAGCCTGTTAGGTCTATCATCTGCCTCAGTCTCTTGGTCTTCAGGAGCAATTTCATTAGAAGACACTTTCAGATCTTTGAATCAGGGCTATTGTTTGAGAGCAAAGAGTTATGTATACTATTATTATCAGCATGTATTGTTTTTATGGGTGGATTGTATCTGTAAATTTTTTTCAGCAGTGTTTTAGGCTTTGCTTTGTTCACATTTCACCCAACCTTGTGAGCATACATCTAAAGTTCAGGAAGGTCAGAGTACAGGAATGCTTACCCCAGCTTTTGGAAGGGTGACGTGTTTTAAAGCAGGCATGGTAATGCTTCACTACTGTAAACTGAAGGGATTATTGATTATAAGCAGCAAACCTGTCACAGCTGAGAGTTTCATGAACTTGCCACTGCAGGGCAATATGGGTCTTCTCTCTGAGGCACCGATGCCCTCTGCTAACAGAGGCACTTTGGCTTTGTTTACATTGCCTCTCTGGCTGCCTTACATGTTATACATGTTTACATGCTGGTTGATGTGCTGCATCTGTGCTAATAAATAAAGTAGGCAGGCTCATTTTTTATTGCTGGAGGTATGGGGCATGATATGGCTCACATCTGTATACACCATCCACAGTCAGAGCCATCTTTTCCCTCATGCCTCCCAGAAACAGCCTGTCCGGCGTCACCACCCCAAATCTGCCCGGGCATTGTGAGGACTCTGGTAACAGGAATTGGGTAAAACAGTATTGGGGAGGGCAGTAACGATTTAGCAGGTTGGATATGGGACAGTGCTTCAGGCCATACACAGTCCTGTTTAGATTCTCAGTATGGATGTCACTCTGGCAAGCTGTCACCTCTGTTCACATGCACTCAGATCCACCAGCAGAACTGCATGCATGCTTACTCTCTGCTCTGTCCACAGTGAAATGGGAAAAAAACCCTGCTGCAAAACATCTTAAAGAGATCCCAGGAACACACTCAGGTGTGTCCAGGTGACAAGAGTCACATGCCCTCATGTTGGTGGAATGGATGGCTCAGTTCCCCTAAGACTGGTGTCGCTGTACACAGCAGGGAGTCTTGTCAGGATATTCGAGGGCAGCTCAGATGTCAGCAACAAAAACATCTGGACATCGTGCAATGTCTGAAGCTACTCAGTGGTCACTCCCACTGTAGGAGAATGCTTTGCTTACTGGCAATACAAGAGAATACTCAAGTGACACTGGAGGTTTTCCAAGAGAAAGAACATCAGTCTGCCTCAAAAGCAGAGGTACAACCTTCTGCCAGCATAACTGGCATATGAACACAATACTTGCATTGGTCTGCCTTCTCATGCTCCCCAGCATGAAACTACACTAGGAAGAAACAGGAAAGGGAGTAAAGCAGATTTCCAGGATACTTCCAGGACACTTCTTGTTGCATGTAATTCAGGTTTCACAGAATCACAGAAT
>NW_009661125.1:0-2457 GCF_000708025.1 Charadrius vociferus | reverse complement strand
CAAAAGGTTTCTATTGATTTTATTTGGGACAGAGACAGGGAAAAGAAGCGCAGAATATTCTGGGAGGTTTTGTGGCTCTAACATACCAAAAATTAAGCAGCCACAATCTCATGAGGCAACCTACTGTCAGGCTACTCCACACCAGCTGTGCAGCAACTCGTGGAAATTGGGCATCATGGAGTTTGACAAAATAATGCTCTCTGACCTTTGCACAGTGTGCTTATAGAATATCAATCTTGCATCTGATCAGTAAGTCACAGCAATCTAAGAAAAATACAATTCACAGTGATGGACTTCAGAATTGATTTTACAGCAACAGAGACAGTTCATGCCTCCTGAGCCATCTGATTGCCACAGATAATCAGCCTAGGTGGAAGGTTTTGCCTTTGATGGATTATGAAAATACAGAAATCTCTTGTCAGTTATCCTTCTGCTTTTCTTTTTGTTTCCTTAATCCTTGGTATATACTCTCAAGAACAAGTGCCATTACATTGATAATTGCTCTGGGAGGTATGCAAAATTTACCTGTTTCGATACTACATCCACGTGAGACAGACACACTGTAGGACCAGAGTCTTTCAAGACATTTCTGATAAGCAGTAGGGGGACTTAAACATAAAAAGGCCCAGTCCTTGCTCTTGTGGTTGAACAGGATTAATTTCTGCAGGCAGTGGTTTCTTGCATGAGCAAAGATTTCAAGTAAATAAGAAATTTAAATAAGAACAAAAAAGACTTGTTGGGATTAAATTTTAATGTTTTACTGGTCTCCTTGGCATATGTGTGGTTTGCCATCCGCAGTTTCTGCTATGTTAAACTACTTCCTCAACAGATCAGAGATCTATTTCTGTTTTTAATTGTTAAATATAATATAAATTACTTCAGACCCTTTTTAAAAGATAGCAATAGCTTTGATGTGTTTGCAATTTGGCATTTAAAAAAAAAATAAAATGCTACTTCAGCATTCAGCCAGGTTCTAGAGATACTAGGAAAGGCAGAACTCGTAATTTTGTTTTTTACTCTTTATTTTTTATTTAGCAATGTAAGTGGAAAATAAATAAGAAGGGGATTGGCCAGAACTTGACTGCAGACCCTAGCACAAAACAATGGTAGAAGCAGAGTTTTTCTTTGCAAACATAGTTTTATGAAGGTCAAAAAAGTACATCAAGCAGAAATTGAAAATACCTGCTCATAAACAAATGTCAGGTGCTGATCTTAAGTCTTAATTTGCTATTTTCATTTGGGTTAAGCCTTCCTTTCTTCTCTGGAAAAATGGAGGACCCATGGATGAGGAACATTTCAGAAAGTTGTGGGGGTCCAGTGGCACTGCATAGCTCTAGTCCCCACACTGAAGGCTTTGAAGATAATAAAAAAAATGGTGACATGGCCTGGGGGGATCTTTTGTTAGGCAGAACCACTGGCCACTCTCCAAAGTGCAGAACTAAAGGAGGAAGAATGGACCAGCACTGGTTTCTTCCTCTCCCAAGGCTTCAGAAGGTTTCATTTCCACGGGTAATCATTGAAAAAAGCCCAGATACTCAGGTTTGAGTTCATTCACGATTTCATCGTTGATCTTGGGAGACATCTTTCCCTCAAAGTTTTTTTTGTAAAAGTGGTAGGGATATAAAAATTGGCAATTAAAAATAATCCTCTATCTGTTTGCTTTTTCAGTGTGTCAAGACTTATTTTTGTGCGACACCTAGGTGGTGTTCTAGCAGTGGCAAACATCAGGGGTGGTGGTGAATATGGAGAGACCTGGCACAAAGGTAAACCAGTCCAAGTAGAGAAACAAAACTGCAGGCTTAGCAATGAAAATTACAACATTTTCTCTTCACTCCCTCTTCCATACTCACATCTCCTTTTGCCTTTTTCTTATTCTGTAGAAAAGTAATTTTTTTCCTTACTTATATGTTAGATCTGTACGTTGTCCAGTGTTATCTGATGATTTTCATTAGATTGTTTTAATTTTTGCAACCTACTTAAAAATCGTTTTGCACAAACACAATGTTTCCCGAGAAAATGATTGCCCTTTTTCAAGTGAGATCAAGTTCCCTAGACGTAAGGATTTGAAAATGCAGCTGTTTATCTTGAACTGGTGTTCCAAAAAATGTCTGTCTGTATTGCCGGAGACCTGGCTTGCTTTCACATACCTCTTTTGTCATTTGCAGCTGCACATGGCCCCGCAATTCTAGATCCTAAAGACGAGCACTGACTTATTTAGACTCTGTTGGTATCACACACAAAAAAGTAAACCATTTGCAGAACCTTACAGTAGGTGTGAACTTTTGAGTTCAGAATGTAACTCTTCCAGATTGTTTCTGCACAATTTATGAATTGAAGTTCCTATGAAAACAGTTAGCTCCATAAGTGCAGTGAGGTGTCATCTTAGGGAGGTCCAATTTCTTGTAGGCAGGCATTTGACCTTTTTGGGGTTTTTAGAATCATAGAATTGTTGAGGTT
>NW_009661124.1:0-2454 GCF_000708025.1 Charadrius vociferus | reverse complement strand
TTTTTTTTCCATAAAATGAAACAGAAGGTGAAAGCAGTAGGTAAATGACTGATTAATTAACACTTTATGCAATTTTAATTTTATAGAAATTTGGTAGATTTTGATTGGTCCTAGCTCTGGTGAAATGGCTGTTACCCTCCATGACTTACTTGATTCAGGCCTTTGTCCTTTGTTTAAGTGCCTTTTTTTTAATTTTATTTCCCTACCCTCTTTAAACTGTTCTCAGAGATCCTGAAGTGCTGGAAGGCATTTTGGAGGAAAATCTTAAGCTTGCCAAGATGGCTTTATGCTGTTATACTATTTTTTTTTCCCCTTTTGTAAAGAAAAAAAAGTGTATAATGTGTGTAACTTAGCTGCTGTACCATGGCATTGGTTCTGTGTGCTTGTGCGTGCTTTCTCTCACACTCACACACGTTTGCGCACACACATATACAGCAATATTCCTGAGAAACCTGTTCATCATCCTACGTTCTGCTGGCTCTGTTAAACACTTAAAGGTGAACGCTTGTGCAAAGATGGCAGTACAATAAAAGAGTGTGTGTGTGAGTGTGTGTGAATGTGCATGAGAGAAAGGAAGTGGCTCATGGGAATGAAACTTCTTGCATTTTTCTCTGAAGGTTTTAAATTTGAATCTTCGTTAGGTCATGAGTAAAACATTACGGGCCCTGTCTGGCAACCTTATTAAATACTGGACTATTTCACACCATTACTGAGTCTGAGGCAAAGACATGTGGCTTATAACGCCAATGAGGTATGGGGGAAAGATGGTTAAAATAGCAGCTTGCAACAAATTGAGATGAATTGCAGTGAATCTTGTGTGTGGCTAGTCACATCTGCTTGACACCAGTTATTGCAAGGATTCTCACATTTACGGTAATTGTCACTTCCTACTGTGCATCATATGTAAGAAGGGATTTGGCAAAACCTGCAAGAGAACAGCTGCTAATTGAAGTTAAACCTGGCTACGCTTCACATGCTGCCTAAGTCATTCTCCATGAAGTACATTTCTAATTGTTCTTTTTCTCAATTTATTGAGATTTCATTAATGGGTTGTTTTCTTAATATAATGAACAGTAAGTTCATGTGGTGTTAGCTGCAAGTGAACCCTCATAATAGTGTTTGTGCTTGTTTCCTTGTTCTCTGACAAAATTAGCAATCTGCAATAGATCATCTAGTGATTTTAACAACTCTGTGCTGAGGATCTGTCTAACTTATGATTATTATAAACATGCATACCTGAAATTAGCAATTCACTTGTTGACCAAGTGCTGAACTTAAGGTAACATACATACACATCACTAGACTGTGCTAGTTTTGTGATATGCTTCCCATGGGGAAGATCTAATTTTGAGTTGCAATATGAAAATGAAGTGTTTACTTTCCAGAATGGAAGTGGAATGAAGAGTCCTTCATAGGTGGAGAACCCATCAAGAGAGCAGAAAATAAGATATCAAATACAACATGCTCCTGTTGCGGAGAGTAGCCAAACTGCTATTTCAGTTCTTGGCTTGTCTTCACATGTTTGAGTAAACCTGTTGGTGTAAACTAGGCCATAGGTGTATTTCTTCTACCACTCTAATGGTGCCAGTCAAAGATGGCTATTGCTGGTAGCTCAGCAAGTTGGACTGGTAGTGAGGGTGCTTCTTAAACTGCCTTGGGTGCATCAGTAGAGTTTGCCACATCCACCTGTGGCAGTAAGCTGAGCTAATCTGGCCCTTCTGTTGCTGTTTAATTCATTTTTGGGCACATGTGCTCTTTATCCTAGGCTGATCTGAGATGGGGAATCTACAGCTGGTGATGATAGTTGACTGTTGCAGCCCTTATTTAACAAATGCAGCTGTTGTGAAAATCTGTCTGTCTACTGCTCAAGAAATCACTGCCAAAATAAGCAGCCAGAAGTATGCTTAGTGGGCCACTGGAAAGATAACCATTGTGTAGGGGAATGGTTTGTTTGTGGAAACTTCTGTTGTGGCTTCATCATCCCTTTTCTATGACCTGGTGATCCCTTGCTGCTGTAATAGCCTTTTGGGGCCATAGAAAGCCCTGCTGCTGCTATGAGTTATGCTGAGAGATCAGCATGGCCTGGAACTGGCCCAAAACTGGGGAAGTATAAAGACTCCCTACAGCTGTTTTTGCACACTCCTCATAAATAAAACTGTGCTAATCTTGTCAGTAGTCAAGGATATAGGTCTGTATTTTGTAGACATTTTCAACAGCTATAATTCTACAGAGCAACTCTGGGGAAAAAAACAAAACAAACAACGAAACGTGTTTTGTATCTAGAAGTGAATTTCAGTCTCTTCCTTGCTATCATCTCCTGCTTAAGTAACAACAATTAACTAGTAAGTTTTTCTTTATGGTGAAGTAATCCAAAGTGAGCAGTGTACCCCTATGTTTGACTCCTTTCATACTCAGTACTAAGGGGTTTTGGGTTGGTGATTATTTTTTTTTTTT
>NW_009661123.1:0-2451 GCF_000708025.1 Charadrius vociferus | reverse complement strand
TTAATGCATAATCATTTAGACAGTAACTTATACATGTCATTTATGACTTTTTTTTTAATCAGTAAATAGATTTTGCAAGACTGTACGATGATAAAAGTGATTGGAAGCAACTGCTGATAATAGTCATATTATGAAGCTAACATCAGAGTGAAAAGACTGATTGAAGTTTAAGCTGAAATACTGCAAATTAGTGGACCATAGTGGAAGTGAGGTTTGTGTTTGGATTTTGGATAGCAGAGATTAGTCAAAAGCATGAAATAAAAATAGAGGAACCGTGGAAGTTTCCTGCGAAGACGGCTACTCGGATTACTCCGTGGTTCCTCGATTCCCTTGATTCACGTACATCCATTGCATTGCTTGATCTTGTTTAAAGTACACAATTAACTCCAAAATTTGTCAATTTATTTTTTTCTAAAGAATATGCAGCGTTTGTTACGCCTGTCAAGAACCCATGTTGTACTGTCAATACTACGCATTTCAATGCAGAATGAGGGAGGATTATTCCTCTGTACTGTTCCACTAGGGGCAGCATTTTAAACCAGCTTTCTGGAAGCTCTTTTTCACCTGTTCCTTTGTAACTTGATGTCAGTAGTTTTGTTTTATGATCTACTGAGCCTGAATGTCCATAGGCATGTGTTCCTGGAAACTATCCTGTGAATATGGAAGTATGAGCGATATTTTCAGCCATACTGTAAATAAAATTCCCACTGATTTGAATGGTAGCGGAACTGAGCTATCATGGGCTATCTAAAAATATGATGTTTGACCAGTAAGTTTCCTTTCCTGAGTCCTTTGTCTAAGAATGATGGGCTAAGCCATCCCTTGGAGGTGCCCAGCTTTCTCCACTGATTATAAAAGGAGCCTAGGTTAAACCAGACACCTGGAGTTTAGGTGGTTGAAGTTAAGTGAGAGGAATCCCATCTCATGTGTTCACTTTTGCAAAATGAGGTTTTGAACATCTGTATTGTCTTGATACAATAAATGTACACAGACAAAGTTGCAGATTTGTTTATATACCTAGTTCAGAAACTTCAACTTTTTGCCCATATTCAGTCCTGCTAAAATTTTCATGTGCTCATTCCTGTTACAAGTTCACTTTTCATCATGTTTCTTGTACAAAGTGCTGGAGTAGCTAAGCCCATAAAATCCAGAATATTTTGTTAGATTTTGAGTGTGATCTGTTCTGATTAAGGACTTAAGGTGAAAGCGATGAATAACGTGTACTGTAGTTACAGTTGTCACATGAAGGCTTGGAGAGGACCAAATCCCTAACTTAATTTGACCTTTTGAGTATTTAATTTCACATTAAAATCCTAGTTATGAAAATGAGTTAAGTCTATGTTGTTTGCAAGTTTGGTATTCCCATAGAGTAAGTATGCAGCTCACCCAGACCGCATAAACTCTCAAGTAACACGAGACCCTTTGTGAATCTCGGAGTGAAGAAGCAGCTTCTGTTTCACTTGTGTATTGAATAGATCTGAAATCTAATAATGTATGGAATACTGGTATAGTAATCCACACTGGTCCACTGAGGTGGAGTCTGTTATGTCTTTTTACTCAAGAAACTTTGATCTATGAGTTATCAATTTAAAATGCCAAGTATTTAATCCTCTAGAGCAGAACTGAAATAGGTCCTCCAAAATGATGGAAAATACAATCATGTATGCACCATATAAGCCAGGTATACACAGGTATGCAAACACACATATGATGTTGGCAGTTGTGCTATTTTGGTAGAATAGGAAATGAAGAAAAACCTGATAACACCATTTATCAGCTCTGAGCTACAGATAAATTTTCCACTGCAAACCTGAGATTACAGATGTTAGTAGGCACAAGCCTTCATATTTATTTCTGAACTAAGATTTACCATTTGTTATGGTTTTTGAATGTATATACCTAAAACACCACATCAAACCATCCAACTAGTCAGCATGCTTGATATTCTAAAGTTGGGACAACACATGCACCTGTCGATCCTTTCAAGTTACCTACTTTAGTGTTCTCAGTAAAACTATTTTTGTGACTGAGAGCTGCTCTATGACAAAAGATGGGAGGGTTGTGTATTTCTTGATTTCAGATAAAATACTTTTTAAGTTCTCAGTTCTCCAAATGTCTGTGCACCAACATAACTGTATTTCATTGGTGTATTTTCAGCGAATGACTAGGTCTTTAATTAAAATTCTAGTTAAAAGCAATAGTGTATGAATGGATCCTAAATTGCAGTTAAATTTATGAATTTCAATTCTGAATTGAAATTCAGATGTGAAATCCTGGTCTTGAGAGCCATGAAAAACAACTTGGCAATTCCCCTGCTTTCAAACATATCTTCTAAAATAGACTTATAAAAGCTATTTCCAACATTGGTTTCTACAAAAATATTGCAGTGATGTATTTTGTTACCGCCTAATCAAAGTGGTATTAAGAGAACTAAACACTTTTTTTTTTTTT
>NW_009661122.1:0-2455 GCF_000708025.1 Charadrius vociferus | reverse complement strand
AAATGACAGTGATGTGGTCTGATACCCTGTAAGTCAAGGCACATTTATATCTGAAATCTTGTTTTATAAAGGAAGAGCTTTCCAGTTTGCACCTACACTTTAGGGAAAAGCTTTATCTTCACCCAAAGTTGAAGTTGATAGTTTTCCTTTGCATATTATGTACTTAAGGATTTGGTTTGAAATGTCTCTGTAGCAATCAAGTGGGTCATTTAAAACTCCATTACCACTGAGAAGCAAGGTGAACACCATGATTTGCTGATTTATGCCAGGATAAATATCCCTGTAATACATGATGTAAATGTTAAAGGCGGAGTTGTCTTCCTATCTTGCTACCACTGCCTTCTCGGTTTAGTGGAGCAGTACGTAACTACAAAGTTGTTGGGTCAGCATGCGGTCAAGCATTTGTTCATGAGTAACTTTCACTCCATATTCTGACATGAGCTTGTCCTGTCCATGAGCCATTGGCAAGTTAGCTACAGCAAAGCAGTTCTCTAATTCCTTAAAAATAGATGCATGTTTGCTTAGAAAATGGGCATTAATATTGAAAAAGGACTTTGAAGATGCAAGTTCTCACTGATATCAAGTGTCTTTTACTGTAGCATACTGAGACATTTTAAACTTGCATTAAAGCCAGATGGTAATCGACTTTCTCAGACAGTGAGAATCTGTTCCAGGAAGTTTCTTCTGTTGCTTTACATTAGAGTTGCTGATATTTGCTACTTGGTAGGTACAGTTTTGTGGATTGCCTCCAGCCGCTGCAGAACTGGAAGTGCCGTTGACCAAAACTTTGTGGGGAGCCATGCAGAAAGAAACCAACAGCCAATTTCCTGCCACAGTACTCGTGTTCAGTCAGCTGCACGTGGTACAGATAGCCATAACTTTCCCTTTCACTCTGGTTGCGGGTTATGTGCATGTACACGTGTCGGAGCTGTTGTGAAACTTGTGTCAGTGTGGCTTCTGGCCACATCTGAGAGCAGTCAGTGGCATAAAACTGAGTTGGTATGAATGAATGTAGGGACAGCTATATTCATGTAAAATGGGAGAAGGTGAGACATCCTCTGCAGTGGGATGTCAGGATGCTGATGAAACTGTATTTCTGTCTCCTCAGCCTTTCCCGATACAAGTTGAAATTCAGCCCAGACAAAGTAGATACCATGATTATCCAAGCAATTTGTAAGTATATTTAGAGCTTAAATTATTAATGGATTCAGCTTAGGATAGCTGACTTCTTTACATTGGTTACAGAAAAATATTGCTGTCAATTTCCTCTTACGTGTTTCAGTAAATCGGGCATTGGTGTTCAGCTAGGCATGAGGTGTATTTTCTTAATAGTTTTCCACAAGCAGGAACATTTTTAGGGTGATGTGGTAAACTGATGTCTGCTTTTTCTTAGCATAGAGATCAGCGGAAATACAGGCAGTGTTAGTTCAGTCCTCTGAGGACTTTACTTCCCAGCATGTCTCCTTTCTGAGTAGAGTTGGGAGAATGGCCGGGACAGGATTTTCTGACCACTTCGGGGAAGATACCCTATGCAAGATATGCATAGAGGGCAATGTAGAAATAGACTCTCGTGTTAGGCTTGTAAAACCTATTGCAGTGCGTAATGCTGCATTCCATCTCTGTGCTTTCTTAATTAATGGTAAACAGGCTGAAATTGTAAACGCAGCTAGGAAAGCCTCATTTTTCCTTGAAGACATCCACATCATAATCGGCATGCTTGCTGTGAAGCAGTGGTGAGGAATCCCGTTTGGAATATTAATTCCCAGACTGTTGTCAATGATGAAATATAGTTAAGCTGAAATTAATGATTTAATTCAGTTTCTTCGTCACTACCACTGAGACAACAGATGGGAATGTTGGTATTGCATTAGTGGGAAATATTTTAGCCTTGGGCTCTGTAGCAATATATGCTGTGGGTGTTATACTCTTATGTTGTAAATCTGGTTATTGGTCATATCTGGTAAATGGTGAGCCTGTTAGATTTGTGTTAGGTAGGTTTATGTTATAAAGGCAACTAAAGGGCTTAATACAGTCTTTTAAATCAAATAATTGAATACAAGATCAGTTTCTCACCATTAAAACATTTTTCCTTAAAGTTAGGTTGCTAAGTTTTACATCAATCTTGTGTGTAGCACTTTGGCTGACTGAGAGGAAGAATAACTACCTGCTGCTCCCCTTCCAGGGGAATGTACTTTACAGCTGTTAAAGGAGTCTGTCTAAGGCAGTCCAAGTGATGAAATGTTCAGGCCACACTCATGGGAATTCTAATATTTCTGTAATACTGTGCCTGGGATTATGTAGTTCTCTGAAAAGTGAAAACTTCTAATGTACTGCAGCTTATGTTTCATTCCAGTCTTTATGGGATAAAGTACTTCAGTTTGTCTACCTTTACGCTATTTAAATTTGTTAATTTGAGTATGTTCCATTTTTATATTACCTTTTTAGAAAAAAAAAA
>NW_009661121.1:0-2449 GCF_000708025.1 Charadrius vociferus | reverse complement strand
TTTTTTGTTTGTTTGATTTGTTTTTAAATGAGACCTCATTGAAAAAATCAGAAAAAGATTTCCTAAAGACCCTATGGAAATTACTGTTTTCCCTTCCCATCCCTTTCCTGTCTCCTCCCTCCTCCAAACAAATGGCCAACGTTTTTAATAATCTCCCTTCCTGTGTGAGCTGTTTCTTTTCTGACTCATCTCTTTTTCTCTTTGCCTCATGCATATCCCTTGTTGTTTTTCCTGATATGAGTTTTGATCCCACCCTGAGGAGCTGAGTTGTACTCAGTCCTAAGGCAGTTATGAAGGATATGGATGAGTTACAGCAGACATTGTAACACAATCCAGAAATGATTTAAAATAAAAGAAGTGAAAGAGACCTGGAAAAAAGGGAAAACCAGGTTAAATATGAGTTGAGTAACTGCAAAAATATTTTTTACCAAAATCTATAACCTTTCTGTCTAGTTTCAACATGAATCAACATGAACCTCTCTCTTTTCTTCTTCCTTTCCCATTGCAGCTTGTTGTGCAAATCAATAACACACAGAGAGAAAAAATCCAGCTCTAGTTACAATTTCTTCAATTCCTTTTTTTTATACTCTATGCCTACCTCCTTGCTGTTCGGTCCCTGGCAGACACAGAAGCAACATCCAGGCAGAGAGAAGACCAGACTTCTTAATTAAGATTTGATACTGGTTTCCTTTAAATTTGTTTGGAATCAGTATTTTGTAAAAGATGCCTGTCTTTAAGAATAAATTAGCTCAGGGACTGAACATTGGTTATTTCTTGCTAACGTGTCTTTACTTGTATAAACTCACGTTATCATAGTGTGAGAGGGCAAGGAGACAGTCAAATGATACTTACCATACTTTCCCTCAAACAAATTGTTTCAAATATTAAGTCCCCATGTTTATCTTCATTTGCAATGATATGAAAAGGTCAGGAGTGATGAGTATTTTAAGTCACATGTGCAGTCTTTCAGTAAGAGCTTTGAGACAATTAGACAGTTTAGATTGTTCTAGGCAAGAAAAACACAATCTATAATGGATCAAATGGATAATGGATATTCAGTTTGACTACTTTGTGCTGTGAATTCATCTCTCTTTTCTACAAATATTGGTGAAAGGATCACGATAATTTTTCAAACTACTTGATAGGCAAGGTTATTCACTGAACTACTGAGCTTTTAAATTAAATTTCTTTGAAACTTTCTTTTCCAATTACATAACTTAACTGAGACTAGTTCCAAACGTTCTGTGCTGTTTCCTGGATGATTAAAATGAATAAACTTTTCCAACGTGGTTTTGAAAATGAGTAGTCAAAGTAAGTGGTGATAGAAGGTAACCACATGAAGATCAACATATTTCTACCTAAAATTTTAACAGTAGAACTGTCCCCTTGGGGGAAGATATAATAAGGAGAACAGGCAAACTAAGAATTTGGGGATCATGTGGACTCTGCTTCTAAAGGCCAAAGGTTAACACAGTTCATTGGGTTATAAAAGGCACCTGGGATATTGGAAAAAAAGAAATCTGGCTAGAGGAATCCCTACTTTCCCAGCCACAGTCTTCTGACTCGGAAGAGACAGTCAAACACTGAACAAACCTTTATATTTTCTGGGAACTACTGATGTTCAAAAGTACGTAGGCTCAAAAAACTACTACAGAAATTGGCAAGAAAAAAATAATCTCTTTCTTCTTTGCTACATGAAACTATCTGTTTTAAAAAGAATCAAAAATTCATCATTCTTGGACATTGGCCATAGCTGTGGTGGTCTAAAATTATTACGAAGTACGGTGTGTAGGTAGAGATAACCATTTGTGGGACCAACTGGTATATAACTAAACTCTTGGACTTACAGTCTTTTAATTAGGTGCTCTAAATCCAAAAGCCTGTCAATTTTTGTAAACTATACCAATTGATCAAGTAATAGATATTAAAATTACAATTTCAAATTGAGAAAATGCAGTAAAAGCACACAACACATAAGTAATTTTAAAATGGATTCCTTTCAAATTTTCAAACAAATTCCTTTCCAATTTTCAAACAAGCTATGGGAATGTGATGAGATTTTTTGAAGTATTCATTCTTAATGTTCAGAGATTCAAGCTAAAGGACTCTAAAATGCAAACTAAGAATGAATTCTATAAATACCTGAGAAAAGCACATGTATTATGAAAAAAAGAGTTTTTTAGTCCACTCAAAAAAGAGAGCTCTTTCTGTTTAAAAAAGTGCCCATTTGAAATCATGTTATTGATTAAATAAGATTTTTAGTATCATTCCTAGTTTTTATTCATTTTTCGTTAAAAATTATTTCAGAACATTATAACTTCAAGAAATTTTGATTGTTTGATTTAAAAACCATAAAATTTTCTATGAGTTTCTTTTGAAAGTAGCAGAAAATTAAAAGATAACTTTTCAATGGACCTAAATTAAGTCTTTGATTTACTTTTTTTTTTTT
>NW_009661120.1:0-2445 GCF_000708025.1 Charadrius vociferus | reverse complement strand
AAAAAAAAAAAGTACAATCTACATTTATAACAAAAATACCTCTAAACTTTTTAAAGCAGGTGTTTGTATGCTAGTTGGCAGTATTCCTAAGCCACCAAGGCCCTCTCAAACTTGTCTTTGGCATACCTAGATTTGGGTTCAGTGCCTGCCCGTCTCCCTGACGCCTGTATGAGTTGAATTCTATCTCCACGCAGAGTCCAAAGGCACGGACTCACCAACAACAGCTACTGCAATAGGAGCTCACTACAAATCCCCCACTGCTGGTCCATGTTGCCATTTCTGCAGTGAGGACACCTACGCAGCTCGCAAAGCAGTCCAACTACAGCAGTTTTCAACCCAGTGCATTAAGCTAAAGATATGATTTCAGTTCACATACCATAAAGATGTGATTTTCACTTCAAGCTGAAGATCACCACAGGTCCAGCGCTTGTACCAGGGTGGCAATTTCCATGATAGAGGCAGATGAGACATGGGCTTCGGTAGAGAAAGGGCACCTTCAAGTCATCCAAGAGCTCTCATCCCAAACACTGGCAGCATTCGTATCCTGTACAGCTGATTTAAGACTAATTTTGTGTTACAGTATTTGAGTATTACACTAAATTTGTGTTACAGCAGCTTTTCTACATGCCAATGAAAATCTTCCAGCATTCTGAATTATTTCTCTACTAATTTTATTGATTATATGTACTGATGTCAATACATGTTCATCTGTATTGATTTTTAATTGAATACCTGAGTTGCGTCCAATCTCAGCTACTACTTACAGTAACTATGTTAAAAAAACCAACCCAAGCGGACTGCAGAAAGAGCTTTGCATGATTATTTTTATTCTCACTTTAGCTTCTTAAGGCCAAATTGTATTTGAGATTAGAGGACTGAGCTCATTTTCATTATCACTGTATAAGAGGAGTTGTGACACGATGCTATTCACTTTTAGTAAATTACCTTCCAGAAATCTGCTTAAGTGTCATGCTTCTTTAGCTTCTGTTACTTAAAAGCACCATTTGCTTTAGGATGTTGTTTACAAGGATTTGCGATCCCTGTAGCCGAGGTTTGCAGAAGAGAAATCCAGGAAGGTTACAAAACAGAGAAGCTTCTTCAGACTTGGAAAAACTTTACTCAAGAGTCAGAAAGCCAAAAATGGTTGGACATGTGGGGAAGGTGAAGGGACAGGGGAGAGGAGGGAAAGCATTTTTACGCTTTTTCTTACCCTTTTTCTGAGGTATCTGCTTTTGATCACTGTTAGAGAAAGGATCTTAGACTGGACTTGGTCTGGTCCTGCTCAGTTGCCCCGCATTGTGTTATCTATCATGGAGGCACCACATGTTTGGGAAAACAAGTAGGGATCTATTTCGCATAACAGTAAGGCAATTGTTAATTAAGACCCAGCTGCAGCTGTTACTTGGGTCTGTATACAGGACAGAAAAAAAAGAGCCACAAACTAGGAAATGGAAGTTCAGCCACATATTCAGAGAACTAAACAGATTTACCTTGCTTAACTGAGAATGCAAGTTTGCTCTCTTTAGCAATAGCGTAACCCTGTTGCAAAGGTAGGTCCCTGGTCCAAACATGTGAACAGAAATTCATTCTCTTGAAGTTCCTCCACCAAGAATATCTCGCATCAGCTGTGCTGATGTACATGCCATATACAGGTGCATAGTGGGACAGTAAGTGCAAGCAGCACTATCACTCAGGTGTTACAAGGCTGTACAAGGCTGTATTATTGCACATTACAACCTTTCGAAGACATCACTGATGCTGGATCAGAGGTTAAATATTCGACTGATATTACGTTCAAAAGCGCTTTGTAAACTTGGGCACTGTTATGCCCATTAACAGGTGATATCAGTAACCACCTGGAAGATCTGTGTGTGTTAGATGTGCAAGTCTCACTACTGAAAAGCAGCGGGGCAGCTTCACGAAAAGGACCCGTTCAGTCTACACAGCGCTGAGACGCTCAAAGGCAAACACACTGCCACTCCAGACCACCCTTGTTTGACTGACTTGTGTATTTAACATTCATTTTTTATCTTTCCCTCCTAATTACTTGTGAAAGAACACATTATATATATTAGCGAAGAGAGGCATGAGATTACTTCTTTGGTTCTGAACACCCATGAAAAGTAAATGCCTCTGAAATCCCTGTGCATCAGCCTCACCACAACCCCACTAATGAAACGGGAGGCTAAACCAAATTGGATACGTTCCCTCAGGAGGTATGTGTACTGCCTACTGCAGGCATTCACTGCATTTGATTCACAAGACAGCAGTCGGGGGTCCAAATGCCCCTCACACTTTGGAAGAGGAGAAAGAAGAAGATTCAGCACACTTAGGTTGTAAGAAAGTAGCTGAAAGCTACTGAAACCTGTGCTGACATGGGGCTCTTTCACATCTCAAGAAGCTGACACTTTAAGGAGTTTAAAATGATATTGATTTAAAAAAAAA
>NW_009661119.1:0-2443 GCF_000708025.1 Charadrius vociferus | reverse complement strand
TTTTTTTTCATTCCTCTCTTATTTACAGTGTCATTACTCCATGAAGAAGGCAGCCTCCTTCCTGGGCATTGGTACAGAGAACGTTTACTTCATCAAAACAGATGAAAGGTAAGCAAGCAAAAGCCATGGCTGTGGTCTCTGAGCCTTTTTAAAATGCAGTAGTGCTGTACATAACCAACCTATTTGAATGTAACTGAAAAAGTTTTAAATCTGTGTCCCTTAGAGGTAAGATGATACCTGAGGAACTGGAGAAACAAGTCCAACGGGCCAGGAAAGAGGTGAGAGGGGGAGAGAGAGAGCGTGAAGGAGAGAGGAAGGGTGTCTGCGGACTGTGTGCTTGTCTGAGTGAAAGGATGGAAAACTGAGTGAGTGAAATCTTAAAAAATAGGGCCGTTAGTGTCACAGTGTCTTTCTTACAGGTGCAGTCTGTTTGCCACAAACTTGTGGAACAAGCCAAGACTTCTAGGTGCTATTCTCTCATGAGGGACAAAAATTCCACAGGGTGTTTACTACTAATGAAAGTCTTGAGTACAACACTGCTCTGAAGTATTTAGCACATTTCTTCTAGGATTTATTTTGCCCTTGATCCTTTTTTAAACAGATGCAGTATTTGTTTTCCTTAAATGGTAAATGAAAACTGCGTGTTTTTCAGTTAATTACAGCAGCTATTGCTCTATCCTCTGCAGTATGCAAGAACTGTAGCAAGTAGCTTAGTCTCTAAAACTATCATGCAAACTACAAATGCTAAATTTGATTCTTTCTAGTATTGCAGCAAGAGTGCAGAGATCCCATCCTGTGCCTCTTTTCCCCCAGGGACTTGGCCAAGTAGAAAGTCAAAGGCCAGCATTTGGAAACGTGCTGATGTGTGTGTTTGGACATTAACACACATTCCCACAATCTGTAAGACAGCACTTACTAGAGTCAACATAATTTACTTTAGAGATCTTGGAGGACTGAATGTGAATTCTAAGGCGCAGAGCATCTTCTTTTGGCTTGGTTAGCTCACCTTATTTCTCACTTCCAGTTTGTCCACCAGAGCAGTAGGATTCAGAGCTCAGCCCTTAGTCCATGATCTGTGAATACCAAGCAACTAGTGTAACGTCCTTGGCATGGATGATGCCTACCATGGAATCCTACCTCGGGAAACCTACTTTTGTGGCTGATAGAAAAGCCAAGGCAGTGCTGTCCTGTCATGCACTGACATGGCCACAACAGCTTTCACTGAGATCTGATTCAGGTACATCATCTGCCAAACAACCAAACTTTTATTTTCATGCTGGATAAACTATTGATACACAGTGGCCCTAATGACCTAGCAAACTCTTGTTTGCCTCTTTTTGTATTTTGCATTATTTGTTGAAGAAAACCTATACTTTACTCATGTGAGCAAGCTGGGGGGGAAAACAAGGGCTGAAATAAAATGGAGCAAGAGGAAGCAGGCTGACAGGAGAATGAGCTCTTTGCTCTTGCAAAAATGGAATTCTTGTTTCTTGATGTAATAATAAATTTAATGGTTATTTGAAAGAAATCCTCTGGCATTCATGATGTTTAAAAAAAGGTCAACCTCAGTATGGTGCTCTGCAATTTAAAAATAAATGTTCTATATTAAAAAGCTTGGCTTACAGGAGAATGCTGTTTCACTTGCATTTTAATGGAAGTTACAGGTGTATTGGAAGGTTTTAATTTCATCAGAGCTTCAGTAAGTGTGTTTGTCCTTGATAAAGCGCTACTTTACAACTTTTACGGAAGGACACTGCACTGAATAACAGTAAATATTCTAATGAATCTAGACAACAGAAGATGTATTAGCTAGTGATAGCAGCACAGAATGATGACTGACTATGAGTAGCAACAGTCTTGCGCCTCTTTTTAGAGAATTTAGTCAGGAAGATTTATTTAACTATATTGTCAAGAAGAATAAAAATTTAATTCCTTTCTTTGCAGGAGATATGTAATGGTAACAATCTGGAATTTGCAGGGATCCTAGACTTGTCCCCATGTTCAGTCATTTACCTACTGGCTGCTGGGGGACCTTTGACTTTGATGTAGCTGTGGGAGAAAATTGATGAGAAAGCTAACAGAAACTAGGTGCAGGAAATACATCTTTGCCTCACTTGCAAGTGTTTTATACTTGAGCTTCAGGCTGGTTTGTGAGTTTGATTGGCTTTTGTGGCAGGTTGTACTAGGAATGAATGACCAAGGAGTAAATTATAGGCTGGTAATTCTTTGTGAATGTATGGGATTAATTTAAACTCATTCCATGGTTAATTTGCACCGCTTTAGCAATTTGTAAAGAAATTCTGCAATACAAATAAATCATAATTATGTACCATTCTAACAGTCCTCTACCCTGTGAAAGAAGTATAAAAGTGTCAGTGTAAACGTGAATCAAGCCTGTCCCTGTAGTTAGATGTTTAAAAGTGGCAACGCTTTTTTTTTTTTT
>NW_009661118.1:0-2444 GCF_000708025.1 Charadrius vociferus | reverse complement strand
TATTGCTGGCCTTTAAATTGCTAACTTTGAATATTGTCAACCATTGTGTTAGCTAAGCAACGTTTTGAGCAAGCAAAGCATTATGCTTATCAGATATCCAAATTTGGCTCATACTTAAAAAAAAACAAGACTCTGGCTGATCAGTGGTCTCAACTGTGTCCAGCAGAAAAACCTTTTAAAGTTAACTTAGTGAGATTAACAAAGGTAGCAAATAATAAGGGAATATTCTAAATATCATACCTTTTAAAAGTGATATATTCCAAATTTCAAATGGAATTGAACACATATCAACATTCTGAAGCTTCGCAAATCTTCTTTAAAAGAAGAGTGGTTCACACAGTGAATACCCTTCGTGGTAAGCTGAGGAACTATTTACATTTGAACAATAAAGGAATGTTGATAAAAATCTCAGAGCTGAATGAAACTTTGATAGATTATGTGAACTACCTTGTTCTCCAAGGCATTATTCCTAATACCTGGATATTCCTTACAGAAGTTTGTATCACCACCTCTGAAAAAAACCCTCTGATGATGGCTGTATGGATGGTCTGTTTCAGTGTTCTTGTAAAGTTTTAATGTCTAATCTAAATCTCTTTTGCTACAAGTTATTACTACCTGTTCTATCCCCCTTGAGCACTAAAAGCATTCTCTTTGCAGATTTTGAGGATTTTGAAGTATCTCCTTTGCTAAGGCTGAAAGGCTGATTTTTCCACCCTTTTCCTAAATTCCATCTAGGTTTTTGATCACTCACTGCTCTCCTCTAGACTTTGTCCACGTGGTTCACCTCTTTCCGAAGTATGAACCTGGGTTTTGAAGTGTGGCAGCTGTGGCCTTACAATCCTGAGTAGTGAAAGGATTACCTCCTATATGCCTTACATGCCATGATAGCACTTGCCTTTATCTGAAACAGAATTACATTCTTGATTTATCATTTTTTTAATCTAATGTAATCCCCTATGTACTGCTACCTAGCCAGTTTTTCGTCATCCTGTGTTGGCTTCTTGATCCATCCTGTTATTGACCTACCCTAGACCATAGATTAGCTGGATAAAATGTAATATCCTGTATTTGTTTCTATTAAATTCCATCTTGTATTTTCTTGCAATCTTTGTAATGGTAAAATGGAATCATTGTAATGGTAAAATAAGTGAAGAAGTGTAGCAGACTGTCTTTGAAATTTCAGTCATTTTGTTTAATCTTTCCTGGATGAATTCCAGCAGAGAAGTGGATCCTGTATTAGGACAGGGAGAGAAGTAGTAGAGGATTGGGTTTGAATCTCTTCCAGTCCAGTGTTTTTGTAATCATATAGTGATTTTTTTCAATAGTTTCCTTTGCCGTTAACAAAGTCAGCAGGAGACTGACTGAAGACAATCCTCAGTAGTGACCTGTGAGAAATGTTGTATTTTGTTTGTTTTGAGCTACGTTGATAAACTCTAATTTGATTGAGGAAGCTAGGTAACCTCCTTCAATGAAAAGTACATCTGAATTCTGCAGACAATACAGAATATAATGGTATTTTCTGATTCATATATTGGGAGAAACCAGGGAAATGTAAACAGGGAACTGCAGGTTCTGTCATACATTGAAAATGTGCTAGTGTTCCTTTTCTTTTTAGGTAAGTCAGAATTACATGATTTCTTTGTTCACCAGGAGCACTATTTCTAGGAAGTGTATCTCAGAAGTGTATCTCTTGCTGTATCTGTGACTGATGCAAGTGCATTAAAACTGCATGTTAGCAGTGGAAAGGAATAGATGGCGCACATTATAAGCCAGATAGCTGATATTACATTCATGGGGGGTTGTAAGCATTTGCTTGAATATACATGGACCTAAGATAAACAATATTAGGAATACAAAGGTAAGAGGTCTGATATTATGAGACACCACAATTACACTTGCCTTTGCAACCTACTCCTGTCCTTTTAGGTATATTTGCTGTAGGTTTTGCCTTTACTTTCATCCTAATTTCTTTGTCTTTGGAGATTTTATATTATTAAGCTCTATATGAAGGAATCACTGTTCTGTAGAGCTGTTTGGTTTTGGGTTTTTTTGGGGGGGCAGGTACAAAAAAACCTGAAGTCACTACTGTAAACTTTAATGTTAAATTCTGTATTCTTAGTATGAACAATTTAAATAGGGCCAGATATAAGTAAGTGCTTAACTAAAAACATTAGGTTAATTTTTAGATGGGTTTTTGCTAGTGTTTAATATCTTACAAATTTTGTAATGTTTCATAGTACCTAGAGTGTTTGTGTATCCACGAACTTGGATGGCCTTTTTTCCAAGTATATGACTTTGTCTAATATACGATAGTAACTTTCTCTAAATCTCTAAATCTTTGCCTTATTTAACGATCCATAAGGTCCTTCAGAAAGGCAGTTAAGTAGCTCTTGCAGATAGAGAAATAGAGCTATAGAAAATGGCAAATGTGAGGCCTGAGGTGA
>NW_009661117.1:0-2442 GCF_000708025.1 Charadrius vociferus | reverse complement strand
AAAAAAAAAAAAAACATTTAAAAAACCAACTGTGGTGTTATGGATACTCGACGTGCTTATTGTTAGCGACTGACTATTCTCAGTACTTTCTGCAAGAAGCCTTTATGTGCCAAATAATTCTGAGGATTTCAACAACAGTGACCCAAACCAGCTTGACTCCACAACCACATCAGTGGCCGTTCCTAATTACTACTTAATGTCCTTTACCAAACTCCTTGAGGTAGTTTTTTTCCTAGCATTAGTCCTCTTTGTCTTCTGCTAAATGACTTGGCCTTCCTTGCTGTCCAGCTCACTAATTGTAGCTCCCACAGTCTGCTCTCAAAAACTATCTGTAAAATACATTAATTCCCAAAAGGGAAGTATCTTTTATGGCATAAATGGATTATATCATATGTGGTACATGTGACAGAAGAACACAACTGAGTTGTTCTGAGACCTGTAAAATGAGGAGGAAATGCTTCCATAATAAAAAGTATTCAGGATCACATACATGTATTTATTACACATCAATGCTTTTGTTTCAGAAGAATACTTTGTTAGTGTTGTTGTTTATATATTTCAGTTAAACAAAATTTCTGTGACCTGAGGCATTTGCCAGAACTGCAAATTTGATTCACAAGAATAGATATGGATCAGAAGAAATGATCAATCCAGTCTGGAATTTTATTTCATTTAATTATGTCCTGGAGGAACTATAACAGTGGAAAATTAACTCCAACAGCTACCAAATAAGGTTCTCTGCTTTTCAGGGTGAAAAGCTGTCACTTGTGTTCACTCTTTTAGGACAAATACTGTAAGCTCGGTGGCAATTGTGAATGAATAGGGTGATCAAAATTTGTCCTAGACCTGCCCTCTAAACACAAGAGGAAAAACAGGAACATCTAGCACTGATCAAGCAAAACTTATTTTTAAGAATCATTACATCTGTAGTGCCAAGAAGGATTCATACAGAGTCTGTGGTCTCTGTGTAAGCTGCAATTCAGTGTGGCCAATGCAGTCTTTGAAGGAGCACTGTGAAAGGCATAGGAATTCGAAGACAGAACACGAAGAGTTCTGTTTTGCACAACCTGTGAATATGTTTCCAAAAGTGCCATATCCCAGATGTGAGACTTTCTACAACAACATCAGGTCATTATGTTTGCAAATATGGATGCAAAGAGCTGCTACGTAACTGAGTTCACTATTGGTTCTTTAATGCACTATAACACATAAGCAACTGCTTCTTGGCACCGTTGTGCCAAAACCAGGAGATCATTGGTAACGAGCTGGTTACAAATAGACTGAGTGAGAATAGGAACACAGTTCTAAGGCTACAGCACTTTTGCTCTGAATTTATTCTCCAATCCATCTTATTCCAGAAAGAATTAATTTTACTATATGATCATGCCAGACAACAATTGAAAGGGGCAAAATCAAGGATCCACTCAGGATCTTTCTGCAGACAGAAGGATGCAATGAAAATACAGGAAAGCAAACCTCTATACAGCCTCTCCTTGAGGACTGAAATCTGTGAGAACCCAAAGCAGCACTGATGAGATATATGGCTCCTTTCCAGACCTACTTATCTGGCAAGGCTAGAGAAAAGTTTAGTCATACATAAGCCCTGAAACAATTTGACATTACAATGGGCCCAACATCTCATGTTCTGCTAACACTGACAGAAAGGGTTAGTGAATTAAAAATGCAAGCAAGCAAACCCATGCCATGTAGAACAGATTCAGAATGAAGCAGCATTAAAACAAGATGTAGTGCTGAATGTGTTCTGTGATGCTCTAAGGCCTTCCGTTCAGACCCTGAAGTCCTTTACCATCCTGATGTCCTCTACAGAATTTCTGCTTACGTCAACAAAAGCTGTGTATGGCAGAGATCTATAATCTGTCTCATCAAAGGTGAATAATTTCTTTACACTGCATAAAGCTGTAATTGAAACATTTGCTCTTGAAGGATCAGATATTTCACATTATCATTTAAGGCCTTTTATTTGTAGGAAAGGAACTAAATATGCAAAACTCTGCATCAGAAGGGTACTTAAGTACGTTCCTAACTTTAAACATGGAAGTTAAAGTGAAGAGGGCTACTAACTGCTTAATGTTACACGTAAGTTTCTAGACACAGCCTGGAAGGTTTACTGAGCTTCTGAGTTCAACATTGACATGGAAGGAAGTCTTTTAAAATAGTTCTTCAAGGGGCGGAAAAGTTAGGTATGACATGTGCAACACCACCTCACGTAAACATCTCTACTGACAGAAAGTTATTCTTAATTTGTCCTGATGTAAACAAGCTCAATATCAGGCCCAACCTCACGTCAGAGAATTCAAAAATAATGTCCAAATCATGCCCTTCACAAATTATACTGTCTATGAGCAGCAAAAAGTAAACACCTTGAGCATGGAACACAACGGCAAGCAAAATTTTACTAAAATAACACCACAGTCAATTTTA
>NW_009661116.1:0-2436 GCF_000708025.1 Charadrius vociferus | reverse complement strand
TTTTTTCCCTCCAGATATTAGTATATAAATATGCTGGCAAAGTTCAGGCTTGGTTATGCTAGAAGACATTGGCCAAACTTTGGCTTAGCTATTGGTAATGCTGCTCCCTGCTACGACCAAGTCTTGTGCAGGGCTGCTCTTTCCATAGTCGGTCACCCAACCTGAAATATGTTAAGGTGTGAGCACGTCTGACAGAGAGGTCTAAGCACATCTCTAAGTAAGGCCCTGGAGGTGTTTCAAGAGGGACCTCATGAAAATAAAGCACCTTACATGACTAACAACTTTGCAAGTTTAGTCCATTGGGATCTGCACCCCTCTGCCCTCTCTAATTGTGTCTGCATTTTTGAGGTCAGATTGATTTAATACCCAACATGAACAGTGTCACATCTGGGGAGGACATACCCCTTGCATCTTCATTGAAACATTTATTTTCTGAAATGCATGCACAGCTGGTGGTGAAAAAAGATGTCACTGATGTGTAAAAAGGACAGTAATCCAGAAATTAACACTGCAGCCCCTCCGCTCCTTGGCTACGGTGAAGTCTGTGCAGAAAACACAGTGAAGAGAGCAAGCTAATCCGCTGGTCTGAGACCGAAAATGTCAGGGTTCAGTTTTTCTTCATTAAAATGAAGTTATCATAGTGTTGTACCTTACACGGACACTTACAGTAAATGTTATTAATTGTTTGTAAAACATCCCCATACAACACTGATGGGGATGTTTCAGATCACTATCAAAACTTCGGAAATGAATAGAATTTGTTACAATGCCATCCTGAGTGGGGAGATGAACAACTATTCAATCCTCTTGATAAATTTCTAAGGAAAAAAATTAGTAACCATCAGTTACGGGCATGTATATGAGACCTAAGTGTTTAAATTGTTGCAGGAATTTGTAGTTAATATGCCTAGGCTGATTAAATGCGGCAAAGGTGGCCCTGGCTGAACTCTGCAGCCAGGGAAGGGAACTGGAAGGATGTGAAGGATGGGACTTTGTAATAATATGAGCGAAATGCTGATCAACGTCCTGTCTGAGCAGAAACCTGCAATAATTTACACAGTGCTCTAGCTCAACACTGTTTAATGCTGGAGAAGATTTCTGGGACAATGTTGCAAACTATTCTACTGGTGTAGCTAGATCTAGAGGATGGAGGTGAAAAAGGCTCTTACCCACTCTTGTATTATGCAACCCATGCAAATAGTTTTGGACCTTCTCATAGCTGGGCAATGATTTGTTGTCACAAGCAAAACTTTAAAAGTCTTTGTACAAGCTATAGGGGAGCAGGCCAGCAAGCCACCCCTGTGTGAGAAAGGGAACAGGATGGGGCTCCTGGAAAGGAGCCTGTTTGAAGGCTCTGAGTCATGAGGTTTATCTGTCTCCTCAGCAAAGCATTGTCTTTGTCCGCAGGTGAGTGCAGCTCCCCAGCACCATGGCTTGACATCTGCGGTGATGCAGCCCTGGTAAGACCTTGCTGCTCTGCAGCCGGGGAGAAACAGCAGCACCACCACAGGAGGAACAAAGGGCCTCCACACACATGAAGGTGCTGAAGCAGACTCGTGCACTGAAATGTCCAGAGTCTGAGTGCACCGGGAAGGGCGCAGCCGTGGAAACTGCGGGCCGTTATGCTCACCGAAACTGAACAGATGGGAAAGTGAGGAACCAACTTTACAGCACACTGCACCATCCTCAGCACACCTGAATCCCACAGTTCAGACCCGTCTGGAGGGCGTCGATGAGCTGCCCGCAGCCTGTGCCAATGTTAGGGACCAAACACAGCTCTATATTTCAATCATTTCGGAAATTATTTCCTTATGGAAAATAAGCTGTCAATGTAAACCAAAGCTCCAGCCTTGCTGAAGAGGGACTGGGAGAGCTCCTTTGGTCCCTGTCATGTGGGAAGTTAGATGGCGCGATTAGGAAGATCACTTCAAGCATTAAAAATCTGCAAAGCTCCTGCATGCCAGGCACACAGTTGGACCCTGAGACATGGCTTCCTCTCTGTAACCGACACAGCTAAGTGTGCGTTTGTCGTTTGTGACTGGAAAACTCCTTTTCTTGCTGAAAGCTGAAAGCCTTTCCTCTCTCGCAGTTTCATTACACTTTAGAAATCAGTCAGCTCTGAAAGTGGCTGCTGGGACACACAGATTGGTGAGCTTCCCATTAACCCCCCTCTTTGTGCCTTTGTTACGTGGGGATAAGATGCGTCTTTTTTCTAAGAGTGACAAAATCTTTAGTCTCCAAAGGCTACTCCGTCATATGGGTCTTCACGCAACCATTCCTCTCCTACCA
This sequence comes from Charadrius vociferus, assembly GCF_000708025.1. Lineage (NCBI taxonomy): Eukaryota > Metazoa > Chordata > Aves > Charadriiformes > Charadriidae > Charadrius > Charadrius vociferus. Next base: position 147 of record NW_009661116.1, on the reverse strand, counting down.
CACTGACAGATCAGGATCAGCTTCCCAGGAGGGAAGTGGGCAATGACTGTGACAGATTGTAGACTTGGGTATGTTATCAAGGAGCTTGAAATATGAAACAACGGAGTTGGTACCACAGACCAGAACTTGCTGGACACGGAGAAGCCC
>NW_009661115.1:0-2437 GCF_000708025.1 Charadrius vociferus | reverse complement strand
ATATATATATACATAAAAAAGTAGAGAGAGATTAAAAAAAGTTCAGTTGCATTAAGAAGTAAAACCACTATTCCGTTTCTCTTACTGAAACAGCCCTCGCCTGGGAAGGTTATTGCAAAAGCAGCTTGGGTTTGAGATGCTGTATTAGTTGAATAGCGTTCCAGTTCGAGAATGCATCTCCAGCAGTCCCTAAAGTTGCTTTGTGATTCATGCAGTATTTAAACGCTTTTCCTCCATGCAGTAATGAACTGATAACACTTTGCGCATTGCCCGCTTCTGCCAGAGGAGGTGGTTAATGAGTGACATGAGGTTGGTTACCAGGCTCTTTGTCAATTCCAATACCAGCTGCTAGCAATAAGCAAGCAAAAAACCCAAAAAGACAACAGACCCCTTTTCAAGCAGTTGTGAAGTATTTTTACATTTTATCATTCAGCTCCCTCCTCTTCTTTCCCCCTCCTGTTGCGTTCCAGAACGCAAAAGGGCTGATAAATAACAAGGATTTGCAGTCATCCTAGTGAACAGCAGCAATTAAATAAAAAGCCTTTAAAAAAGCACAAATATGCTGCATGTCAGTCTGTACAGCAGAAAGCACTTTTTGTTGTATGCGTTTGTATAAGAAGCACTCTTCAAAACAATGCACTTTGCACTCTCCTGGAGAGCTTTCCCTCATTTTTAAAGACTTTTTTTTGTTTGGTGTGCTGCAGGCTATGAGTATCACGGTTTTTAAATGCAAATAAACCCAGAGTGGAACTATACATTAATAGCCTCATCATATAGTAAGTCTGTATAAATACAGCATGGTAATTCCTGCCAGGGGTATGGATTATATGCAGGGTTTTCAAGCAAGCTGTTACCATTATTTGATTTGTTTGTGATACACATTTCTTTTTTGTTTCCTTTGGAACAGTTTCCAGTATAAATTTCTTCTAAGACTCTTATGATAAATTAAGGATAGTTTTAGGTACAGCTTTGTTAACACACCTTGACGTGACATTATTTGCATATCAGCCTTTTAAAACAGCTAATATTTTGTTCATGTTTTAAACATATAATGTATTTGAGTTGCTCAGCATATGTAAACGTTATCTTAGCAGGATGGTTTTGTGTTCCAGAACAGTCATTTTATTCTTAAATGATCTGCTTGCTCTTACCTACTTGAAGAAGTGTCACTTTAAATTACATCATAATACCCTATTTTTAGACAGAATGCTGCTGCTGTTACCTTCTTTTAAATATTGCCGTAGCTATTTTTCCTGAGCTGTATTTAAAATAATGCCTATTGTATTGTAACATACGGGAGTTTTTAATTGAATATAAAAGCTGTAAATTTTGAATGTAAAAAAAGATTAATGCTTTATATTTGAAGATGCAGATATTCAGTGATGTACTGAACTTTGTCCAATAGTGTTTCTTGCTGGTATTAGTAAAATGAAGCCCTGGTGACTATTATGGCAAAAAGAATTCTCATTAGGTCATTACAGAACGTACGTCCTCTCCCTTCTGTTCTAATGTACACATTAGGCAAACAGGATACAGCGTGGAACCGCCACTGTAGAATATAAACCAGAAGTTTTTATATCTTCCAGCTATTGCGTACGGAACTGCCAGTTGTCAAAGTGTTTGTACAGCCCCTTTCACTCCTTTGTCCCAGCCTTGTGCTCCTGGGTGGGAAGTTTCGTTTCTGGGATGAAACACTCATTGTCAGAAATGCTGTTTTTTCTGCCTGAGAAGATGGAACGGGTGTAAGTGCTTTATCTGACGGGTGGCTGCGGCTCTCCAGGAGGTACGTAGGGGAATAAGTGTGTGCGTAAGGCAGCAAGCGCAGGCAGTTTATCATAGTCACACCATTTCTGTGCGGTCTGTCTTGCACAGATGAAGGAATACATGGGAATAACCTCTTTCCAAGGGTTTGCTGATTCACTGGTAACTCTTTTTCTCCACGGGTGTCAGGCTGCACCTTCCACAGCTCTTTAGCTACACCCAGTTCAGCTGGAAGTGGGTCTCAGTGCCCTGGGCTGGCGTGGGCAGGACTTCACTGAATCCTGCCTGATGGGTAGAGAAGAGGGCATGGATACTACCTGAGCGTTGGCATAGTGTGCTTTCCCTTCAGTTTCAGCTTCAGCTCGCTGCACATTTCTCAGGAAAGCTCTGGCTACAATCAGGTAGAGCACTGTAGGTTAGAGGAGCAAGTCAGGACTGGGATCAGTATGGAGCTCTTTTGGTAGCACTGAGAATCTTCCCCGAGGAAGCAAGAAGCACTGTGAATTTATGCGGCCTGAAACAGAAATAAATCAGTCCCTCCATTCCAGAGAGGACTACTGATGGCTGTCTTCAAGTTGGTGAGGTGAAGGGATTTGTGCTTCCCTAAATCCAAGGTAAGTTGCCATAGTCCTTTCCTCCAACTCTTGCGGGAGGACGCTTTGTGTCCTAAAAAAAA
>NW_009661114.1:0-2442 GCF_000708025.1 Charadrius vociferus | reverse complement strand
TTTTTTTTTTGCATGCATATACTAAATATTGGAAATTTGTGTACTTCCTTCCTCTCCTGTTAAAGTATTTAATACATTTATAGTGCTGAGAGATTGCTCTCATCCCTAAAAATGTCTCGGTTTGTAACTCTAAGGCAACAAACATGACTTGCATCAACCTGACCTTCCAAAGCATTTAATACACAGATTTTTTAATTCGTGTTCTATGTGGCTACCTAGTGTTTATTACTTAATTAAATTGCGACTTATTGTTAGCTTTATACAATCATCACCTAAAATCATACATACACAATTCCTTTTTTAGCTACCAAAATAATTGGAATTGTTCCTTCGAGTGGTATGTGGCTGTCTTTTGTATCTCCGTATTACTACCCTACATTGTATTCTGTTCCACTATTGTATCCAGTTGAACTTGATGGAATACATTATGCAAATCTGTGACCGCCTCTTGTGTATCAGCAAGAGAGATCTCTGAAACGTAAGCACTACTGCGGAGTTGCTGATTAAAGTCAAACACAGTCGAGCACTAGCACAGTCCACCCTTTGTGAGAGGAAAGGGTGTTGTGGACAGTCCAGAACCTTAACTGCTAGCTTATCTGTAATAATGCAAAACAATAGAAATTTCTTGATTTTAATGATCTTATCAGCACTTTCCAGTGACCAAAATAGGTAATGCTCTCCTGAGAGTGGGGATGTTTGAGAGACTATTGTAATAGATCTGTAGCAGAGCTGAGGTGGGAGGAAGTCAACTAATGGAGTGTCAAAGGGATAGCCCAAGACTTTGGGGGGGGAAATGGAATGATTGAGAAGCAAGGAAAAGCATACCACATCAGCTTGATCCTGTGTCCTGTTTCCCATCACTGGATGAGGGTAAAAAGTAAGGATGGATGCTGTTAGGCGGAGTCATAAAACCGCCAGATTGGAGAAGGGGAGTCAGGAGAGATGGCAGGCAGCCCTTCGTGGGAGTGCAGTGAAGGAAAAGAGTTACCTTGGGGAAAATGGGAGAGGCAGAGCTAAGGTTGTGCAATGCACTAGAGCTGAAAAAATCCTTGGTTAGGACAGACCTACCTGATCTCAGCTGAGCAGTGCCTCAAGGAAGAAGACAGGGCACAGAATACGTGCATAGCTGAGCTTACCTGAAACTCAGTTTGAGCTGTCTCTGAGGGCCATCACTGGGGGTATGTGAAGATGGGGAAAATGAATTGGTACTTTTCACTTCGATACAGGCAAATCCTAATTCTGTCTATGATTCCTCCCCCAAGCTGACATGCTTGATGTTGTGTGTTTGAGAGCCTTGCAGTTAGGGATGTGATAACTGGATGTTTTTATAAGCCACAGCTTCACTTGATATTAGGTGAACACAGCTCCCAGTGGAGCCATGAGCTTATTGAGCTATGGCATATCGGTTATCATGTAGTGCCATAGTCGGATACATCAGGTGCTGCTGTCTTTGCCAGATATTCAAGTAATGTCTGAATTCTCTAATCTGGCTAGGAAAAGTAGAATGCTGTGGGTTGCTGTAGCACATCAGTGTTTAGACTTGATTGTAATCAAACACTTAATCTTGCAGTTGCTGCCCTCATTGTTGTCATGGTGAGATAATTTGCAAAGGAGTTAGTCCTTCATCAGGCACCTCTATACACAGACCTGTGCCTTTTATGAGGGATGTGAAATCACATCCCAGTATTTCCCAACCTGGAATGGGGATGAGACCAGAATATATCCTTTCCTGCTCCCCTGTAGTGATCTATCTCCTCTCTTGTACCTTGAGGATAAGTGGGAGATCAGAGCTACAGCATGTGTCACTGATACCCCACCAGCCCTGCTGCCTAGACTGCTACAGAGGTTCAGTGCTATGAAGGCATCACTTCTGCCTTACAGCTGAATTGTTGTATGCTCCATTTCTGTTCCTACAGTTTACATTCTTTCTATCCCATATGCATCCTGCCCTTATGCTCCACACGCCTGCAGATAGGAAAGAGATGGCAGAATCATGTATGTGTGGCAAAAGCACTGGACTGAGTTTAGGACTGAAGTAGAACACAACACTCCTGTAGCAGAAAGCAAGGAAGAGATTGGTGACTTCTAGGGTCTAGCTCTCCTCCTCATCCCAGGCTGAGCTGTGCGTCTGAGACAAGCCCGTGTTCTCAAGGCTGCGGAGAATGCCATTCTCCATGGGCTTACTGAGGTTGAAAGATCCACGTGTCGAAAAAGGTTTTCTGTCTTATGTGATGATAAAGTTTGAGATGACTTAAAGAATTCAGGATTCTAAAAAAATAAATGACAATGAGATCCTTGCTGAGGTTTTTGGGGTGACTTCTTAGCTACCATATATGCTGACAAGACGATTAAAAGCCCCTAAATACAGGAACATGTCATATTGAAAATGAGTTGTATGTATACTCCTTAGACCTTGTCTGTCATTTGTTTATTTTTTTTTTT
>NW_009661113.1:0-2442 GCF_000708025.1 Charadrius vociferus | reverse complement strand
GCCCTAAAAATGTGATTGAACATGATAAACTGAATTTTTAAATTATTGTGTTTTTTTAAAAAAACAGGGTAAAGTGATAAGGTATTTTTAAAGATACTATCATGCTACATAGCCTTTTGTTATTAGCTCATTTCTGAAAATTGTCTTTAAGATAATCATCACTTTTAAAAAAGTTTGTCCTTTAGTTTCTTTCCCATCCTCACATAAAAGTATTTGGAAGTGATTTGGAGGGAATTAAAGGTCAAATAAGCAGATGCCATGGGAAGAACAGGTGAGAGTCTAGACTCCAGCTTTGGTCATGATGAGCAGTGATGTCGGTCCTGTTCCTCAGGGGTAGGTACCATCTCACACAGCTGACAGAAAAAAATTCTCAGCCAGTCTCTCCCCAGGGAACCACAGCGTGTGTCCTCGGTTCGGAGGGGCAAGGGGGATGACTGGGAAGATTTAGTACTGGGAGACAGGAAAAGGGAGGAGGGAGGTCCTTACACTGTACCACTCGTGTGTTCCCCGGGGTAACCGGGTAGTCAGACCTAGCAACTAATAAATTGGATTAGGAACACAGACTCCAAGCATGGACTACAGAGTTGATCTCAAAAAGGCACAACAAAAAAAATCAGCATATATTTTATCTGATGGATTTGGTTCCCGTTTATGTTATGGCCAGTACATTATTTGCCCAGCAGTGGAGGTGGATTTAATCTGTGCTCCTTTAATACCACACTGGTGATGTAAAAAGGTCATGGTTTTAAGAATGTATGTTGCTTTCCTATGCATGTTAATGAGGCAAGGTAAAACCTGGGCACAGTAGTAAATGACGAGGCCTCCTTTGTTAAACCAGGTTATAATCAATTGCAAAAGGTGAAAAATCATACAAAACAAGGGATAATTGTGCTCCCGACACCTCAGAAGACTGCAGTGTATATGCGCTTTCTCTGTCTCCGTCTCTCTGGCTTTCTCTCTCTTTTTTTCTGTTCTCCTCACAACACATGTACGAGACCAGGCTTTTTATGTCATACTGCAGCAATAGCACCATCCCACACACTCTCTGTCTCTGAAGAAATGTAACCCTTCTCCCATTTGTCTTCAAGTAGATTTCAGTGATTTCTGAACTGAATATCTTCTGTCTGAAGGAGCGTATATCTGCTTAATCTGTAAAGAAATGACAGCCTAGGCTTGAGTCAGTCGCTCAAATACAGGCTTCTAGTGCCATTTGAGACACCTAAGGGTGCCCGAGACATCCACCCAGGGCTGGCAGATATGACACAGGACCTGCAGGACACCTGCGCTCTTCTGGAGCAGCAGCTGGGGACCAGGTGAGATACTCCAGGGCATCTCCAATGGCGCAAGATGCCTGTATTAGATAACTGATTTGAGCCTCCTTTTTCTGGGTATAATGTATATTTAATGTATAAGATGACAGATCAGTAATTAAGTTCCTGGGTTTGTTTTTGTTTTGTTCTGAGGCCAAGTTGTACCAATCTATAATTACATCGTCTCCCTCTTGATGCTAATGGAACTGCTTATACACGTAATTGCTACTGTTGTGGGTAAAATGTACATGACTGGGCTCTCCCGTCTCCCGTTCTGGCTATGCAGCAGCTGTTTTTGACAGGAACTTTGATAAAGGACAGACCATTCAAAATTTGTCTTCTTCACAATATCAAAGGAGCAAAGCCACACAACTTTTAGAGCTAATAATTAAAAATGAACATGAATATTTACACAGAAGGCTTTGCACTTTAGGGCTTGTAAAATCTGTCAATTCTAGCAGTGTACAATTTGTGAAAGAAGTAAAAGGCTTGATTATATAGCATCTCTCTCTGAAACCAGATTTATGTTTTGTGTGCCAGAACAACATTAAGCAAATCCTCTTCTTCCTGCTAAAGAAGCTAGCCAGTTTGTAGATCTCAAGAATTTTCTTTTTTTAGTGATAAACATTACTTTGAAAACTTTTCCATGCACCTGGGTACCGACCAAAGACAACAAATAACGGAACAGGAAACCATAATTCAATTCTTTACTATATAGAAAGCTTTGCAGATGACCTAAGCAGCTACATTATTTATATGCACTGGCTTTTTAACGAGGTTGATATGTTTTTTTGGCTGGTGGAAATGGAAAATCTGTCTCTTTTGGTGTATTCTGTGTGCATTTAATTGGCTTTTAATCCTCTCCATAGCTACATGCCTATACTGCTTTTCCTTCTATTTCAGAGAACAAGACGGAAAAACAGGCATACAGCATTCCCAGCTACATGCCTTTCAAACATGCAAATGTTGCAGACCGAACCGGCTGCACGGCTTTAAATGCTTCAGATTTAGAGCAAAATCAGTATAAGAGGGACCTGTCTGTTATTACTTAAACATTTCCTTTCTTGAGATGGGTATTGGTAGCAGTTGTGGTATGTTATAGTTTTATTATGAATGTTGCTTTTTTTTTTTT
>NW_009661112.1:0-2434 GCF_000708025.1 Charadrius vociferus | reverse complement strand
AGCAGCAGAAGCCAGATTAAGTTCTAGCTGCGCTTTGGTCCTTCTAATTTTCTCCTTACATAGCTTCACTACATCTTTGTACTCCTTTGTGTACTTTCTCATTTGTATACTTTCCCACTGCCTTAGACCTGTCCTTTCAAAAAGTAGACTCAAGCACAAATACCTTCTGCCTGCCTAAGGTTCCATTCAGGGACCACTTAATTTGAAATCAGGCCAAGAAAAAGGCATTTTATACCTAACAGAACTGCCTTACAAATTCCAGTCACAGCAAAATATCTGACAAAATATGTTACATATGTTGAGTTTCAAAAACTGGTCTAGCAGGTTCACTCTACCAATGCTCACTGTAGCCTGGGAAAATGTCAAAAGAAGAAGTTTCAGGAACAGAGAGACAAGAAAACACAAGGACGCCCACTAATCTGAAATGGACTATCAGTCACATTTACAAGTGCTATTATCTTAAAACACTTTAAAAATATATAATAGTTAATCTGTAAATAAAACAAAGTAGCTTTGTGAAGAAAGGAACCAGTGAAGCATGACTAAGTTTTTGTCTCTGCTTGTCAACCGTATGCTCGGAATGAAGGCAAAAAGTACAAAAGGTAACTTCAGAAGAACAGAACGCCACAAAGAAAAGAAAAGTCTATTACAAGTTCCTCTTACCTGGATATGGCACTCTCCCCTTTGTTACCAGCTCTGTCAGTAAAATTCCAAATGACCACACATCTGACTTGATTGTAAACCGACCATACAACGCTGCTTCTGGAGCGGTCCATTTAATTGGAAATTTAGCTCCTGCAAACATTGGAAATACAGATAATCAGTTTTCCCTTGCTTATGCATAATTTGCTTACACTCTGAAGCATTTTAAAAAGAATACTGCGCTCAACATTTTTTTCCTTTTTGCTTGTTGACAAAATTTGAGGTTCTTTAGTATTTTAATATTTCAAACTAGAAAGCAGTTTCAAACCAGGGCAGCAACTACTGGCTACAATTTCTGGAAGCACTTAAGACATCTGGGGTTCTTAATTAAATATGTTTCAAAAAGTGGGATGATTTTAAGAATCTGATGAGCAACCTCTCTGGAATCTCAGCTCTCTTCAAGCTGTAGCAAGTTTCACCCCACAAAAAATATCCAAAACCATTTTTTGAAAACAGAAGCAAACTGCCAGATAATTCTGAACATTAAAAAGTTTACTAAAATTGCACTTAGGCGAGGGGGACACCTAAACATAGCCGTGAAAGCACACATATGCATAATCTTTATTACTGCAGATGGAATACACAGACACATTCTGCTAAATGTCATAGTTCTAAGTAATTTGAAGGTAACTGGTCTCATTTATTCAGTAAATAAATCGGTCTTACCTTGTCTTGCAGTGTACTCATTGTCCTCTATTAACCTTGCTAAACCGAAGTCTGCTATTTTACACACAAGATTGTCTCCTACAAGAATGTTAGCTGCCCGGAGATCCCTGTGGATGTAGTTCATTCTTTCAATGTAAGCCATGCCATCAGCAATCTTAAAAATAAAGTTTAATTAAAGATTATTTTTCATTACTATATACATTTCTCCCAAGCATTAAGCTGTACCCCTTTATTTTAGCTCCATTCTCATTGCATAAGTATAGGAAGTATTGCATAGCAAGAGCTTGTGATAGCACTGATTAGAGTGTGTCCGGCTATACGGTATCTGCTGATTGGGAAGTAGACTGCTTCTTTTTGACAAATTACAGACCTACAACAGAAGATGGAAGACAGAACGGCACACAATAGCCAAAGCGTTCAATATTTACATTTAGTTGATATCCAATATAGTTTTAAATCTCTTCTCTAAGCACAAAATACAGTTTTCTTGGTTTATACAATGTACCTGAGCAGCCATGTCAACCAGCTGTGGGAGTTTTAAGTATTTCCCTTCTCCTTCTTTAAGGAAGTCTAGCAAGCTGCCTGTAAGAGATGACACATTTTGGGGATTTAAAAAGGAAAAAACCAAAATATTAACTTCACCTGAAAACACAAAGGAGAGATTTTTTCCTAGACATTATAATTTACATATTAATCTCCCAAAATCTGTATTTGCAAATCCATCATTTACCAGAATACAGGATTCAATGACTATGCCTGTAAGTTGTCTCTGTCCTGATAACTAGTTAGGGCAAGTTTTATCTAAGGGTTTTGGAATCCATTTCAATAAATCAGATAACTGAACACTAATAAACCAGACTGCCGCTTGATGATTATGTAGCAATACATAAGGATTTTTCCCCAATATTCCTGGCATTAATGCCTTTCCTAGCTGGACTTTTTTCCAATGCAATCGTGTCCAGAACATTACAACATAGGTGATATTTGAAATCAGTTCCAAGGACTTAAAAGGACGCTCCTTTTAAGACAGTAATCTTTACACAACTAGTAAAGCTTTGTCTCTGAC
>NW_009661111.1:0-2428 GCF_000708025.1 Charadrius vociferus | reverse complement strand
TTTTTTTTTTTTTTAAGGAGAATTAGCTTTTCTTTTCTTGCATGTGGTTCAGGAATAACTTTGACTTTTATTTGTAAAAGTTTGGAAGAATGAGGATTAATTACCATATGTAAGAGAGAACACGTGTTCTTTCAATCAGCATTGACTTCTTTAAATCGAAGAGGGAAAACAGCAACCAACAATGCTGCCAAAATAAATGTTTAATGGAGCACAAGGTTGTAATTTTCTCTATAATGAGGCATACCATCTCTGGGAGCAAAATGGGTACCATCTCTGCAAACAGGCATGTACTTAGAAACATAAAGACGCAATACACAGAGAAATCTTCACGGTTTCAAGCTACAGACAATACAGGAAGGGAATAACTCAATAGACTTTATTAATATTCAAACAAGCAGCTGTCAACACTTCATCCAAGAACAAGCTGAAGCTCCTTACATAGCTTTTACTACCATAATAGTTGGGTTCATTGGCAGTACATTGGAAAACATGCAATACTAATGAACCCTCCCTGCTTCTCCTGGCCTACCATTTAATCCTTCCTAAAGTGAAAAACATTTACTACATATGCAATACCACGTTCCCAAGAGGCTTCAGGTTCAAGAGAGACATTTCAATTTTGTTTCTTAGCAACATAGATCCAATAAAAGTGAAACACTATACAAACTGTAATATATTTGTGTTGTTTTAATCTATAACGCAGTACTTTGCCAGTGCTAAGGAAGTACACTGCTACAGGATCTTTACAATGTCTCTTATAATTAGACATACGCATTTTTTGTTTTCCCATGCTAGATTACCTGCTGCAGAATATATTTCTGAAGACACTATAATGTATTCATGAATAATAAATAAAGAGGCAAGTTCTGCTCTAATAAGGGCACACTTGCCAGGATTACAGCATGGTCTGTTACATAGGAAAAGATCTTTTGATATCTCGTTCGTAGCCAGCGTTTTGGCATCTTGTGAGGAGTTGATTTCTAGAATGAGTATCAGCCAGTGTCCAATCCAGGGCTAAAAGGATTTGTACAGCACTTCTTTCTTGGAAGGACAGTAGGCATGGCTCAATATTTTCTTCTCCCCTCTCCAATACCTGACTTGATGGGACCAAAACCCCTTTTGTGGTCTCTTGACTTCAATGTCACATCGAGGAAGAGGTGGAGCCAGCCAGGTCTCCAAAGGCACATAGAGAAATATGCCCTACAGAGGAGCTTTCAAAATTTCACTCACCGCAGCTATAGCTCTTCCCTGCCATCATTTGGCATAATTGCTTCCCTAGTGCCTGCAAAGAGGAATAGGAAACATGTGGTATTTAGCTTCTTCCTATGCTTTTTATCATTCTCCTGTATATATATTTAAAATTCAGAAATGACTCATCTCTAGACAAACTGTAGTACTTGTATTCTGTAAGTGCCTGGTAATAACAGTTCCAGCACATGAACACTGCATTTTCAATAGGCAAATATTAGAAAGGTAGAAACGACAAAATTCACTATATAAAGAAGTGCTGTCTCGTTATTTAATGCAGCATGCGAGATAGATAAACGAAAATAGCAAAAATGGCATCCTTTTTTCCATGAGCTTGGAAATACCTGATTCAAGAAATACCACGTTTCCCGTCCACACCATGATCTGCCTTCCTGAGAAATCTCCTGCCCCAATCCTCTTCATGCTGATCTCATACATTATATTCCCTACGTTAGGTGCTTATACAGACTAACTCATATTTTCTAGCAGTGTGAGCTGAAGAAAATCAGTCTGAAATATTCAGAGAAAACTGGTTTGAGGGGAGGCCCATAAGTATCTAGTGCTGTAGATATAACTTATGAATTATTTGACATTGAAGGAAAACAATACCAGGCAGAAACACCAGGTGGAACTAGGAGGAGAGGAAAGAAGGAAAGCAAGAAAAAAATCTTCTTTATAGTTAGCCAAGTTTTCTGGAGAAATACTTTTCCTAAATGCATTCTTGGTAGAAAATTACGTGTTTACTTATATTTCACTAATTATCAGCTTCTCTGGACACATACAAAATTTAACAGGCTGATTGGCTCTTTAAAGCAGAGAAGCAAACAATCGACTCTGAAATAATGAATATGATAACTCAGCCTAATATGATAGCCCAGCTTGACACCTCTCTTTGCATGCAAAATCTGGTGGCAAGACATAAACCGTCCTCATACTGTGCTCTAATTATCTGATTTTTTTTTAGAAAAGCTGAACACTTAGTAGCTCTTGCTGAGGTCAACTGAAAGTTGTGGCCGCCTGCTTTTGTAAATGATGTTATAAAACTCAACAAGCTCCATCAAAACAGCAGAAGAAATGAATCACATGGCAAAAGGGCAGTTTCTCTCATCAAAATAGTTAATTCAGCTGACTTGAACCATCTCAATAACATGAAAGAAGGTGTGTGTTGTTTTTTTTTTTT
>NW_009661110.1:0-2435 GCF_000708025.1 Charadrius vociferus | reverse complement strand
AAAAAAAAAAAACCCACATTTGAAAATAAGTAGGAATTTAACCTACAAGTTGTAACATCCATGCTATGCAAACACAACAAACTAGAAAACATCCTGAGAGCACTTGCAGACCTCCAGTTTTATGATCTTTCAACACTGCATCCTTATTCCTTATATATTAGTTAGCTTGAATAAGCAGGATTTGAAAAAATGATTGACTCAGATTTACAATAAGATGTGGGCAGATACATAGAGAATGTATATTGATTAATAAATATTTAATAGATAACAGCTATTTAAATTTTTATCTGTTAAAATATATATAATACAATTTACAAAGAACTTTAACTTTTAATTATTATTTAACATTGTAGTGTGCTTGAATCAAACTAGTAATGTTATGATGAGATCTACATCTACCTCAGGGTGATTTCACCTAAACAACATTTGCCTAGGCAGTATATCAAGTAGGACAGAGCCAAAAATTCTAATAAACATGAGAATAAATTAGCTTACCTTCTCCTTACCCACAAAATCAGTTATCCTGGTCAAAGAATTAGGGTGGCTTACTAAGTTTCTTTCCTGATAAATCAATTTTTGACACTTCTTACTACTCTACTGTCTGTCTTCATTTTTTTTTTTATATTGTCTTATAAGATGATAATTACTATCATCCATCATACTTCTGTGCATCCAGGCTGGACGGAATACTCAAGTTTTTAGTACTTTCTCATTTCACTTCTGGTTTTTTGGTGGGTTTTTTTTAGACAAATACTCGTTTGCCCTTCCTAGCCTTCTGAGATTGCAACTATCTTTGCATTTTAAAAATTAATTATAGATTATACTGAAGACAATGGTTCTGATAGTACTTTCAATATTAATCATTGCCAAGGTGAATACACTGAAGTTATCTAGATATTGTTTCAACTCTTCTTATCCTATTCTGGACAGCATTTGTCTCTTGTTAAAATTTACAGCCATCAAGCATCTGATCTTGAATTACTATTAATTTTCTTCTTCAAAAAGAGAGCAAAAAAGTCAGTGAGTACTTAAGTTTTTCCTTTCCCTTCTAGTATTTCTCACGTTTAATCAACTGTTACTTACAAAAAATTCTGGTTGGTCTTTGTGTTTCCTGTTACCAACATGCTATTATGCAACCCTAATGCTTTTGTTTGTATTATTCTCTTGTATTTCCCCCCCTCCCATTCATCAGATGATATCATATGAACCTTGCTTACGCTTTTCTATTTTTTTATGTTGCTGGTTTTATTACTTCCTGGACATGAGAAAAACAAAACCAAACACAAACAAAAAACCAAATCCACCTGAGGCTGACATAGTGGCCTCTGATAATGTTCATGCATTTCCTCCATATTGGGAAAGTTTGCTGCTGTACTTGAGTCAATAGGGACTGTTAATATTCTTGGATTTTTTTCCAGAGTGACCACTCCGACCAAATCTCTAAGTTTTACAAAATCTTCTTGTGAGATTAAAGCAGTTTCTGATTTCCCGGGGACAAATTAAAATCTTCACAGACTTCTCATTTTTAAGTTTTAAAGCATGGATTTTAGAACAATTTTACAATTTTCACTTTTTATTAACTAGGGTAACTCATTTGGCAATCTGACTAAATACAGAATTTAATCACGTTCAAAGCTCTATGTACAGAACTGCTTGTAGTCTAAAAGAAGAAAAATTGCATACCCCCTGAGAGTTCAAGAATTCTGCTCCTATTCTGAGTTAAAGCAGTTGATTTCTGGACACAGGCAGACAGTACCATGGCAGCACTCTCCAACTTTACTTCCTGCTCCTCCTGACAAAGAATACAGGTCAGAACTTCTTTCTCAGCAACAGACGGACCTCGTTTGGGACCCAAAGCAATTTTGGAGTAATCAATTGCCGAAGACATGCTGTAAGACCGTAAATGACACAGATATAAAATAATCAGATAGCTTCTTCTAAACAAAATTATTCTTTCAAGTATCTAAAAATGTTATATACTGCTAACATTTCTGGTTTTATACCAAAGTGCTTTACAAAACCACATGATGACCAAACAATGAAGAAACACCTCAATCCTCACTAAAATACAGTATTTCTTTAAAAATAGAAAGTGGAAGCCAGCTAACACAGAATAACACAATGAAATGGATTCAGACAGCAGGAAGTTCAGGAAGCTGTATTCAATGTAGATTGGATTAAATACATTTTAGTCATAAAAACACATTAAAAGTGATCCCCGTTCTTGAAGAAAACATACTGAAAATGAATGTCACTACCTTAATTCAATGCTTTGTGACACAAATAAGCTTCCATAATCTTTTTTTAAATATTCCTTATTCCAGAGTTCAGCAATGATTTACAGAACACCCTTCATTAAAAAGCAAAGCACACAGAAGTGACCTGTACATTTTTTCCAGCAGCTATCTCTATTTTCCTGATTAGTTTTGTGCAGC
>NW_009661109.1:0-2442 GCF_000708025.1 Charadrius vociferus | reverse complement strand
GTAGCTTTACCCTGAGCTGATTTTTCTAACCGCGTCCGATAATACAGTTGAGGGATTTTATTCATTTTTACTGTAACAAGAAACGGTCTTATCCTGTCAGCAGCAAATCCCAGCTACATTGGGGATGCAGCAGCGAAGCAGCCGCTTTTTTCAAGTTTCTCAAATGTCTTTTAAACCCGGTGTTTAATTATGCCCAGTTGGTTAGCCGGTGGTAATTTAGCAGCATATTTTATGAGAGTAAGCTCTGCTGATGTGCTTCTACAAGGGAGGCTGGGGGGGATTTAGCCAAGGTGCGAATTTACAGCACGCTAACTCCTCCGCATTAACTCTCCGCTTGGATATTGTTGATCTGCACCAAACCTGTCTCTGTGCCCGGCAGATAAATCTGCTTCGCGCATCCAAATATACGCATTAAGCTACAAGTAACAAACGCCAACGGAGAGCGCTCCCGTGCAGCCAGGCGAGCGCACGATAAATTCATCCCGTAACCGCGCTCCGACTTGCCGGCCTCACTGGGCAAAGCGATGAGGCCTCGGGAATCGCAGGGTTTGCTTTTCAGGTCACGCCGGTCAGCAGCACTAGTTTGCTAAAAGGCAGGTTTTTCTTCTTTCTGTGCTTTTTTTCTGGTTGCTTCGGAGAGTGGTTTAAAGGCGCTTGCCTGTTCTGCCTTTGCGGCGCACCGCGTTTGCGGGCGCAGGAGCATCTCGCCGGGGGCGGGAAGCGGGGGGAGCGCTGAGCCGGGACGGAGAGCCCAAGCGCGGGGATCCCCACTGCCCTGGATAATCAAAGTGAGTAAAAATTAAATAAAAGATAGATTCGACGGCAGCTTTCTACGTAACTCTTATGCCTTAGCGAAGAGTGTAATCCAGTCCACTGAGGGTTTTCTTCTTTTTGAAGCGGTACAATTCGGCATACAGCAGTCCAATAGACCGGGAAAGGTTATTAAAGTCGCTGCCCAGCCTGGGGGGCCGCGAGCCCCCGCTGGGTCCCAGCTCTGTCGCAGCGCCGCGGCAGTGCTGTCCCTGGGAGCAGTGACAGATTTTAGACTGAGCTCTGTAAAGGAAATTGAGTTGCCATGTATCTAAAATGATATCTAATTTAGCTGTTGCTTCCTATTCAGGCGCTGTTTCCCATACAAAAAGTGACCTTGACTCTTCTTTCCCCCCCCTCTATAAAAAGGTTTTTTCTTCAGGCGCGGCTAAAGCAGTTTCAGGAGTTGTGCTGGACCCATCCAGCTGGGGAGGGCGATAAGGAGTTCACTGGTTTTTCACATTGTTCTTCCAACTCTCATAGAAAATAATTTCTCAGAAATGCTATTTTTGTTACGGAGGGAATCCCTGGATTCCCCCGCGCAGATCTGGCAGCGTTTCGCCAGGTGAGTTGTTGTCAGTCACCCCTGTGTCTAAGAGCTCTCGTCCTAAAGGACAGCTGAAACCAGAGCGGGGGCGGATACCTTTTAAAAACAAAGAGCGAGTCTAATGTTACCTCGCAATTTGTAACTTGCAAAATCACATTTAATTTATACGCCGTGTCTTAAGTCGAAACGGAGCACCAATACGCATTAAATGGTGACGGTTTCTCCCTGTAGGGAGGTGGGTGGCAGAGTGCGCTGGGGGGGAGCACACGGGGGTCTCGCCAGCGTTCCCAGTTGGGTAAGGTGGGTCTCGAAGGAAGCATACGGTATTCAAATAAATTTTTCAAAAAGTGAAGAAGCCGCTGTGTTTTTCAAGCGCAACGGCCTTGCATCACCCAGTGTAAACCATCGTACGCAAACCGCTTGTAAGAAAGATAGAAACTTGTAAGAAAACGTTCTCCAAAAATGTTGAAATCGAGGAGTGGGATTTCCGATTTCCGCTTGTTTTGATGATCTCGGTGCTGACGCTTGTGACCCTTGGACGAGGCCGCCACGAACCAGCAGCAGGAGGCAGTTCTGCGGCAGGTGACCGTTTGCCCCAGAACTGCAGAAGATCTGGGAGTAGGGCTGGTGCTGATTGGAAAATGAGAGCGAGGAGCGGGGAAAATCGGAAGGCTGGCTTCAAAACTGACAGCGGAGTTGCTTTCCCAGCGTCCGCAGGGCAGAAGACACTTCTAGAAGGATAATTAAGTCCCCAAACCCCACCGTCCTGGCGGGAAGCTCTGATCTCGTTAGCTTTTCCTCTGCCGTCGGAGTTGCCGAACGCTTTTCTTTAAAGTCTCGGGTCACTTGGGAATTACGGATTTGTGTGTTTTGCAAGTGCATTAAAGGCTCCGAAGTCAGAGGTTAAAAATACTCTGGTGCTCCAAATATGACTGTGACATTGTTCTAACTAGTTTTCTTTAAAACTTGGGTGAGTAAAGCTGGAGCTGGAAGGGAAGAGCTGCACCTCGCAGAACCGTTTGAGGATGAGTGCTCCTGGCTGTGCCAGAAATCCCATCGCTCTCACGGTTTCAGCTGTACGGACA
>NW_009661108.1:0-2426 GCF_000708025.1 Charadrius vociferus | reverse complement strand
GATCATCTAGTCCAACCCCCAATAATATATAATAGGATAATGTCTTACTGCTTGTCAAGTTCAGTTTTTTCATCTCCTGAAGGCTTAACAGGATTTTTCTGCACTCCATCACAAAGGCATTCTTCTCATCTCTCTTTGCTACTCTATAATCCTGACTAATCTCATTGCTGCTTGACACACTGCCCTCTGCCCTTACCAGGGCAGCTCTTAAGTGACACGCAGCACACATTCAATACCGCTTGTGAGGAAAGAAAAGGTGAAACATCCAGGAAGTGAACTACACAAAAAAGAATTCTAAAAGGTTTTGGTCATGGTTTGTCCTCCTGCCAGCCACACAGCAGAAAAAAAGGACAGAATGTTTCTCTTTGAAAGAAGCCAGATCCAAAGCTTCCACCTCTCTCTTTGAAGAGCACACACAAAACAAGGCACAGACAGCTGCACTGCATTGGGGTTCAGCTTATCACTAGGGCTGAAAGACTACAGCTAGATCAAAGATGGGGATGAATTGCAAATACTGACCATGGATCCAGAAGATACTGCTTAATTTTGGAAGTCTTCTACATACCTTCATGCTCCTTATACTACAGTCTTACATGCTATCCCACCAACACCCAAAACTTTCTTTTCTTTTGTACTATATACCTCACCTTTGAACGAAATGTCGGGTGGACAAAATACAGTGCCTTCAAGTTCCTCTTATACCTGGTGTAAAGAAAGAAAAAGACTCTTTTAAGGTGACTTCTAATTAAGCTCACCTACACAACATAACAGTTAAACCACATTTTGCGTAAGTGCCTGTGACGTAATTTTACAAAGTTAGATCTAATATAAGGCCACATATCAGAAAAGTAAATGTAAAGGGGGGTGGGGGGAAAGCAGAATGATTATTTTTCAGGTAAAGACATCACAGTCTGCAGTCTTTTATGTGGACAGTGAATGTTATGGACAAATTACAACTGCCAATGTTACTCAAATCTCTTCCCTCACAACTAGCACAATACTTTTAACAATGTCAAGCTCCAAAAGCTCCACCTATGGATAGGGACAGAGAATACGGCCAGTATGCCTCTCTAACAGCTCCAGAAGGGAGATTGCAGAGTACAGAACTTCCTGGTTTGATAGACATTCTGAGAAGGCAAAAAAAAACATATCCACCTTCCTCTTGCCTTTGTTACTTTGTCCCAGCAAAACTCTCTCACAAGTAAATGGGAAACCAGATACAGGGAATAACAAACACTTGCACAGCACAGAGGAAGACTAGAAGGGATTTTTCTCTTACTGATACTCACTTGGCATCAACAACATCATAGAGTTTCTTCAAGAAGTTAGAATCTAGTTGATTGTAATCATTTGTGAGTGTATGGAAGTACACCAGAACATACTCCTTCACTGCAATATGATCCATGACGTGGATGAAATACAGAAGAGCCTGAGGCAGAAAGAAATGAAATTTATGTTTGCAAAGAACTCTTTTACAATTGCATTACATTTTAATATGCTTAGTTTAATTGATACA
The DNA here is from genome assembly GCF_000708025.1 of Charadrius vociferus. NCBI lineage: Eukaryota > Metazoa > Chordata > Aves > Charadriiformes > Charadriidae > Charadrius > Charadrius vociferus. Next base: position 910 of record NW_009661108.1, on the reverse strand, counting down.
CAAATCAGGAATCATGAGGCTGGGTGGCACGTTTGAGCTACAAAAGCAACGTGAACATCCCAAGTCTTCAACTTTACTGTAATCATTTAGATACCTTTTTTGTCTAGCTGACCTCACAGATGGAGATAAATTAGATTATCACAAAACCAGTAAGTATTTGACTTGTCATATTTCATTCCATGTTTTGCCAGTTATAGAAGCAGGCCAAATCTTTTTATTCTTGAGAAGAAAAAGGAGTCCATGTTAGGCTTGTTTCTCTAAAAACAGTCCAGTTCCTCCTCAAGAAAAGCCACCACAACATACACAAAATTTTATAAGGGAATAAATTTTTTATCTGCCAACAAAATAGTTTCTATTTAATCTCTTCAAAGTCTTCTACAGGTAATATTTTCAGTATTAACACTGAACTACCCCTATAATCAAGCTCTCACATCCTGAATATTCATATTCAACCTACACAACTTTAGTTTTACAAAACCTTACCTTTTCCATGTCTATTAATGTTACAGGAATATTCCTTCCAACCACCACCATCACTGTGCGACCACAGTTATCCACACCTACAAAAGAAAGAAAAATACGATTGAAAATTTCTCTCAGTTGTGCCAGGTTTTGGAGTTGGGTCCTTTCAAACTAGGTAGAACCAGCCACAGCTCAGAATTTCTGCAATGCATCTGGTTTCCATCTTAAGAACAGAGGAAATACATTAGAGTTACTGTTCTCACTGTACCAGCAGATATTCTGGTTCAAAAAACAAGGGTGCACCATATCCTTAAAACAACAGGACTGCAATTTTATGATTCCTGTATACTCCACATTTACCTAAATCTCAAGTAACAACACAGGTTTTATGTTTAAGAAAACCTGCACTTGCAATTCTACCACCAAAGCAAACTTCTTCCTAGAAAAC
>NW_009661107.1:0-2438 GCF_000708025.1 Charadrius vociferus | reverse complement strand
AAAGCTGCACATGCAAGCAAAGCAAAAATTTTCTGTTATCCCTGACACTCAGTTCAGCAAGGTATTGCTAGTATAGAAACGATGCTGCAACAGCATGGCTTTCGGTGATTCCCACAAACGTAAAAGGTCGTACTTAGAAAATGTGCAAAACCTTGTTTCCTAAAACCATGCTATACTACTTTTTGTTGCGCACTAGTAAATTCTCCAAGGCTTTTAAGACCACAGTTCCTTCATAATCATTAGATTTAATCCCATCTGATGACAACCAAAAGAGAGCATGATCCTGTTACTGTGGGAAAAGGGGAAGACGGAGGTTATAAGGAGTTCTACTTTTTATCTCCTCTGTAGTCACAGTTTGAAACAGGAGTTAAAAACGAAAACAAACTGGAATTGCTTGGATTAAATGTTACAGTAATTATTTTTTTTCCCTAACTCATGAGTCACAAGAAGCAAAGCTTTTCTGATACCCATTTTGAAACGGCACTTAAAGGAAACACCTTTGATATTTAAAGGACAAGGAGAAATACCAGAAAAAGAAATCTACAAATACTAGTAGGAGTATGTTAAGAATTTGAGCTCTTTAAAGACGAGATGTTTCTTTGCTGAACATGTTTTTCCCTGTAGAACTTATTTCAAAAAAGTGTAAAAATATTCCATTTTGTGTTCTTCTAAAGGGTAGTGAGAGATAACAATAGGTCTTCTTTAAACTGAATCTTATTTTATTAAGGATAATCAAAGGTTTAGTTAATCTTCTAAGCACAGTATCATCAATATGGACACTGCGTAAATAGATATTTTAAGTGCAGATTATGAATTGCATTATTACATATAGAGAAGTGCTGGGTTTAAAAGTACAAGATAATCACCTACAAGTACTAGGGATATGGTGCCAGAAAAATCCCAGTGACCTGTTTGATAATTCCTTGAACAAAATATTCAAAACCACATTTAGTCTCCTTTAAAAACTATTTTACATTTGTTGTTGTTGTTGTTCTTGTTGCTAAAAGGCTGGATTTAGAACTGTTGTTGCTAAAATAAAGTAGCTTAAATAGGACTTAATTAGAATCTGGAAACAGCACATGCAGCATCTGATAGAAGAGGTTCCCTGCCTCTAAAGCAAAGAGAGTAAAGGTTGCCTGGTGGTTGGTGACAGAAAAGTTCAATTAAGATGTACATCATAAATGAGAATAATTAACTACTGAAGCATATTACCAAGGGATTTTTTTTTAATGTAAAAGGTATTTTTTTCAAAGAATTTTTTCTTCTTTACACACATCAACAATTTGATGGAAAACGTTTTTTGGAAAACATGTTCATTCTCTTTCCCCAGATTTGAACTTTCCTCAAAGACAGGTCTAATATTATTCTTATTTTGGCATAAAATATACTATTAGATAAAGATTTGGTGCTTAACACCCAACCCTCATGCTATTGTATTTAAGACTGGTTTGAAACAGCTTTCTTCCTATATAGTAATTTCAGACTTTCAATTCTCAGTCTCAGCTGAAAAAAATCTGAACTCAGATATTCCATCTGAGATTTCTTCGAAGGGATATTTTTTTTTCCCCACCAGCCATAATCTCCATCACTTGGAATTGCTAGCTCAAGAATGGATCACTTTCCAAAACACAGGATGATGTTCTACTGAAAATTGCTAGTTTTGAGACAGGAACAAAAAGATTAAATTCTTTGATATACCTATCATGCTGGATGACTTAATGATTCCCATGCACCTGAAAAAAAATATCTCTAAACTGTATTCTTAGGTGTTACTACAAAAGTGTAACAAAACTGAGGTGAGCTGGTATTTTGGCACACTCTTTGGTAAGTGTAACTTTTCTCTGTCCAAATGAATGTGTGGTGTTATCTACTTAAGCGTCATATAAATTTGACTCCCAGAAATTAAGACTTTTAGCATAGTTACCTACTGTTATTACTGTAGATGTTTTGGAATATAGGCCATCTTCTATAAGTGGAAAAATCTTCAAGGATTTTTATGTTTCAAATTTTAGTCTTAGCTACATATGAATGGAAACACAGATATATAAAAGATATCTCAAATTAAAGTAGCCCTTCATAAGGAAGTTCAATGAGTCAGATGAAGCACCATGATATCTAGTAGGCACTTGAACATTGACCATATGGTAGATATTTGAGGTAGAAGATCCTGGAGTACTTGGTGAGTAAGCTACAGAACAAGATTCGTACTTTACTTCTGTGCTACCATATTGTCAGTTGTGCTTTCCTTAGCACCTGAAATTGCTAAATACAACAAATTCTGTTGAAGCTTGTCCTGATTTGAGGTAAAATAGGACCAATTCTCTGTTCAGTAATTTTACCTTGTAGCTAAGCCTCTTCTACCTAACTGAGCTCTATGAAATTAATGGCATATTTGTCAGACACTGTCCCCTTCTCAGAGTGATAAGACCTGATTGTTT
>NW_009661106.1:0-2424 GCF_000708025.1 Charadrius vociferus | reverse complement strand
GAAAAGTATCAACACAAAACTTCATAGACTGTTATCGAAGACTATAACTACGGCTATATTTGATTACTAAATTGGTAAATATGATCATTGTTTATTTCTGTGAGGAAAAGAACCTATGTTCACTTGCAGAGCTTAATATCATATTGGATTCTCCCCAGGGACAGATAGCTCTGCAAGTTCAAATCTATTTTGAACAGCTTTAGTTTTGTGTTCTTCTTTTTCTCTGTAATTTTGTTTTCATGGATGTGTTTTCTGAACTCTTTAAGAGCTCCTTTCATTGCCTATCAATTCAGTTTCAACTTCGTTGTCCCACCCTCAGGAAGCCCGTCTTAGCCAACGATGCTGTTATGTTGCAGGCACAAGAACTCTAGGTGATGAATACTCTCTTTATGACAGTTACACAGGAGGATTGTGCTCATTTAATTGCACTGTTCATTTGGAAAATTTGCTGCCCTACCCCAGCGCATTAATAAGTTCTCTTTCATAGAATAGCTTCAAATATGTTTGAAAAGTCATTATTGCGCATTTATAGCAATTCTGACAACATCTTTCTTTACAACGTGAACCTTGCATTATTGCAGAAAACCTAAAATTGCTATAGGGTACACGGGCTGATCAAAAAACCCTCACCACTTGTTGGCTTATATGTAAAGTTTAACTTCTAAACGCAAACAGCCAATGTTTGTGTCATGTAACAGGCCAAATATGTGGTATAAATCAACTTTGCCTCAATTCTTTCTGTGATGAATGAATGTTCTGTTCTCAGAAATAATTGCTGAGATGAAAAAGTTGCACACATCAACCATATAGTGCAAATGGTTACTCCCCAAATCCTTGTTAAGCTAATTTCATAGGAAGCAGGAATTTGTGTTGGTGTTTCTGAATGCTGTATAAAGCCTAGTGTTCAGTAGAAACCATTCACTAATCCCAAAGTGTGATACTGCTTAAAATCAGTTAGCACTTAAGGACAAAATTCCATAACCGCATAACATGGCACAATCGGTTGATATATAGTTAGATATTAATTAGCATGGGGCAGAGGAAAATGTTGAATTACAAGTACTTCTGGAAGCATCAACATTTTCGGTGAGCAGTGAGAACACTAAGCTATGTTGTATCAAAGGTCATACATAGCAATTACTGAGATAGCTGCATATATCCCTTTTAAACAAATTGTCATTTGTGTCTGAAAAAGGAATGTGGAGAAAAGCTAATAGATCCAGAGAATTTTTGCCTCGGTAAATTGCTAACTTAATCAAAATTGATAATTTTATTAATTCAACCAGTGAAATTTGGTGCCATTTCAGATCAAATATATGCAGGCAAATTTTATGGTAAATTTTAGAATGGCAAGACACTTAATAATGATAACATTTTCTTTGCAATATTTCTGTGTTGTTCTTATAAGCATCTAACAAACATCCACAAAATACTTCTTACTATCTTCCTTTAAGAAAGACTTATGCCCATTTAACAGAGAGGGATGCTGGTGCACAGATATGGTAAACAAGGAATGAAAAGACACATGGTATATGTGTGACAAAGTACACAATTATCATTACCATTATCTGTATTAGCTAGGGAAATGGAAGGAGTTTTGTCTTTGAAACAGTGAACGGAGACACAAAGCTCAAACACAGCGGATTTTTGGGCTGGATAGTCTTTTTGCTCTTTATCTATGATCACCGATTTACAATGGTGCTATAAAACCAAAAGACAAAGTTAGCTATTGCTCCCCACCTGAGCTGCGTTAGTTTACAACGTACATATGAAATTAGTCCACCCCTCATTTTTGTAATTATTATCTGTTATACATTTCACTTCACAATAGAGTTAAGCATGGATTTGTAACGCCAGCCAGCTATGCAACCACCTCATCACTGGGTGACTGCCTCTGATGCTCGTCTCCAGTCTTTACCATAGCTGACCACTTTCCTCAAGAACATGCCAGGCCAGAGTTAACTGCACTAAGTTTATAAGGTTTGCAGTTTTGTGCTCAGACCTTCCCTTTTATCCTGGTTGTTTTCCCCTCTCCAGGCAACAAGGTGGGAGGCCCTCTTTAGTTACCTTTCAAGCTGTCCATTCTGTTAAAGAGTTTGAATGCTGATGGATTCAACTATGCCTGCTTGGGACTCACAAAAAACATTTTACCAATACCACAGCAATCTGCTCAAATTATTAACATTTGTTCGATTTAAGGTCTAAAAATGTTTTATTGGTCATAAATATTTCTGTACAATATATTACAATTATTCTATTAATATAATAAATATTTCTGTACAATATGTGGTGACTTCTGCCAGAATTCCTGGCTTGATCCAAAGCTGGTGTTTCAATAAGAAAGTTTGGAAGAGCAAATTTCAACTGCCCTTTTGGCAGCAAATTCAGAAAACACAGTAAAATAGAATCATAGAATACCAGGTT
>NW_009661105.1:0-2425 GCF_000708025.1 Charadrius vociferus | reverse complement strand
TTTTTTAAAAAAAATAAAAATAAAAATATTTTACAGGTGTGTTTGGCAGTACAGCACTTTTTCTTCCTCAGAGCATGAAAGAGTTTTTATCTTCAACTTTCCTTGATTTTCCTTCACCTTCTGGCCTTAACAGCTTCATAACATAACTGCAATCTTTGTATAAAGAAATCATATAAGAACTGGAAATGTAGTTTTCAAATCAAAGCAAAAATATATCCTAAACAAACCTTGACCTTCTCCCCCTTTTTATGTAATGCTATGTTCATTAACTGTTTTTTTTAACTTTCAGAACGTTTCTTCAGATGTTATTACAGAACTTTAAAAAGCCTGCCATTCCAGAGACAGCTTCACTTTCATATTTAAGTGAAGAAATAAATGTATCAGTAGGTTTTAAAGCTTCTAATATAACAGCTTGAGAAAGAAGTAGTCAAGTTGGTTCAAGTGCAATTCTGCACTAAATGATGAACACATAATGACAGAGTTTTCTCCTTTATTAGATTTGCTATCTATATGTATACAGAATTACTCTTGCTTTTGTGATGAAATACTTATTTCGAGAACTACTTTCACTGTGGAACCAATACCACTAAAAGTACCTCAGCACTGTGGCACTAACAGACATTGTCCACATTCCATTAACACCTCTCAACTTCGCCTCTTTAGACTGTGAGTGAGCACACCACGAAATAGTATTTAGACTATACAAAATTGATGAGCCATGGGATAACACAAGCTGCAGACAATAGTCCCAGCAGACTAGCTAGGGACATTAAATCATAGTAATACCTAAGTTAAGATTGCTTGTTTGTTTGCAGGCAGGAAGAAAACACAAATCAAATTGTACATCCGCTATAGAGAGTTGAGGCAGGCTGTTCAAAATTATCAGTTTAAATACTGTATCTCAACCAGCAGAAAAACATTATTTAAGATCAACATTAATCTTGTTTTGCACCTGTAATAGTTATTTTCCCAAAGCATGGTTAGTGTTTCATCAAAATTTACCAATTTTTTATCTAAATACATTTATGTATGCAGTCCTAAAATTCTCAGAATCCTGTTTTCTATTAAATAAAATAACGAATTAAACTTTATCTTTAGTAAACTATTCCTTTACTCACTTGTACTGAGATCTGCTTGGCTGCCTTACTATTCAATTGAAGTTTTAAAAAATTATCATTAACACTAAATGTGCCAACCGAGTAGATTAACTATCTTCTGTGGGTTTTGATTGTTCATTAAAATTAAGAATTTATGATTAAAATTAATGAAAATTAAATCAAAGAACAATATTTGATAGTGGTGAACAGAAATTACCATTTTTCACTCTTTCAAGATTTTAAGACTAGCAGACCTAGTTAATATTTTTGTTTAGAAGTGGTAAGAAGAGGAAGTTGTTTTCCTGACAGTCCAATTCCTACTTTTTTCTCATATTTGAATGAAGAAGTGGTAAAACTGACTTAACAAAATTTAAACTAAAAGTTATTTCCTTTCTTGTGTACTAACAAAAAGTGCCAAAAAGATAGTCTAGACTGAAATAAATTCAAGTTTTTGTTTTTAAAAAAGCTCGTTTGTTAAACAAGAGAGAATATCCGTCTGAAGAAATCGAAGCCATAAGATCAGTGACTGACTTGCAATAAAATTGTTAAATCTTTATTAAAGAGAAAAAGAATGAGTTTCATGAATTTTTATACTATCTTCATGTATTATGATAAATTTGACCATTAAAGGTTAATTTTAACTGTAAGTAGATTCATAACAAGAAAAGCACAATTAAATTACCAGAATCCAAAGACTAATAGAACTGTATGGGGGTACTATGGCACAAGGCACTAAAGATTATATAATTATCACACATTATAAAGAATAGTTACTATTCCTAAATATTTATGGTCCCTCAAACACAAGTCTATGTTTACCACAATCAGATAATGGCCTCTTTTTCTTCAGAGACCATACAGTCTAACATTTACTCTATGACTTCTCTCTGTTTACTGAACACATTTAAGTAATCAAATATTATACAAGTGCAGGAAATGGGATCTCACAGGATACATCACATACTGAACAGGCAGTGCCCATACTGTTAACCAAACTTAAGATCTTCATGTGTGCTCTGCAACAGAAGCTATCAAACAGGAAGTTGTGATTCATTCTCTATATTGTAAGTACAATTAGATATACACAAATATTTTTATAAAATACATTTAATGTTATATAGTATAAAGTATTTATAAATATATAATTCTAAGAAGATATTTTAAATGTCCTAAAAGCAGGAAGGCAAGCTTTTTCCTGCTCTGTCATGCGCACAGATTATTTTTAATCTTGACAATAGTGATTTGCACAAGATTTAAAATATTCTTTCATCCTTTCATAAGGAAAAATATAGGACTTGAAAAAAATCTGCCCAAAGACTTTGATTCAA
>NW_009661104.1:0-2418 GCF_000708025.1 Charadrius vociferus | reverse complement strand
GTTAAAAATCTCACACTTGTTTGGTTAATCCATTCTATTGATTCAGAGTACCAATCATAATGAAGAAAAGCAGTCCTCTTTTCTATGTTTAATGACCTTCCTAAATCAAAAATCTTTGTAACTCAATATGCACAACTTTGGCGTTTTGTTGTGAATGCTTGACAATTATAGAAATAACTCAGATAGTTTATAGACCTTTTATAGATGTATTGTAAGCTTGTGTTAATTTATTTCGGTATTAAAATAAAAAAAGCACAATTCATCTATTATTTAGTCATTGCTTAGTTCATGGAAGAGATTCAATTTCCTCAGCTCATCGGTATAGATGATGACAGATTTATCATCTACAGTGGAAGACTGCCCCAAGTATATTTTCCACAAAATCATGTTTTACCGGACAGTGAGTCTGCTAGAAGGGGGCAGGGAACAATTGATATTACAATCCAGGTTTAAAAACCTATTAATCATTTAGATGAAAAGTTGACCCGCTGTAAAGATACAGATGATTTTGCAAGTGCTAATTCATGTTTGTATTTTGAAGAGTATGGCAAGATCAGAGTTGTCCAGGGCTAGGAGTTTGGTTCACACACTACTGTCTACCACAGTTGTTGCGTCTCATTAGAAAAATCACATTTCTGATGGCCTAGAGCTTTGCCTTAGTTAAGGAATGATTTGCATATATCTGGAGTTTGCAGAGGGGAGGGAGCTTGTTTTACACATTTCATGAATCACTGACCTGAACTGTTGGGTCATGAAATGAAGAAATGAAAATCTGCAAAGCACAGCGCTGTCGGCTTTTTCATGCTGGGCATCAAATGCCTCTTTTAGGGTTTGCCTTGTGGACCCACAGTAATCTACCAGCAGGTCTTGGCTTTAAGCAACTCATCGCATCCAAGCACAGAAGGAGATACTCAGCGTACAGGCTTCGTGTGCTGTCTTATCAGGCATTTTCCACCTCTTTTAAAGGCATAACAGAGAAGGTGGAATTGTGCCAGGAAGCAAATCCAGCCTACGGGCTGCCACCCTGCAAGGTCCTGAGCGTCTCCTGGGAGCCTAGAGGTGTACCAGCATTTCCTTGACCCTCTGGACCTAATTAAAATCTCACTGAAGTTGACATCATGCAGTTGTGAAGTCAAGTAGCGCAAGAAAGTGACCTTTTGGTTAAGTAGCGTTGTGTTAAGACATATGTGATGTCACTGCGGAGAGGAGTCTTATTTATTATCCTGGGGGCTGGTTGAGTTCCTCTGCTTACCCTGCGTGGTGTGCTTAGTCTGGCTTCAGTAGCATTGACTTGCTTGAAGTTATCCCAGATAATACCCAGGAAGAGAGAATCCGACATCAGCACCCTGCATTTCCCCAGGTATGTCTGGAAACGGGTGAGTGAACACATTAGAGAAAAGCAATTTAAAGTACACCCAACACCTGTTTCTTCTGCTCTGTTTGCAGAACTACGACATGGCAGAGCATTAGATCAATGCAAATGGGATGGAAAAGTATTATTAAAACACCAAACATTATTGTGTGGTTTTAAAATTAGGTCTGCACCCATGTGTTAAATGCTGTTGAAACAGAGAGGGATATATTAATGGTCTTCCTTCTCGTTTTGTAAGTCGTTCTTCATCTAAGCTTGTGTAGGCAAATTCTGTAGTTAATCTATGCCAAGTTTTTCTTTTCTGTCAGGATTTAAGAGCTTGGTCTAACGATGCTTTCTCGCTGAGGGGTTAGCTCACAGATTAGCTCAGGGTTAACAGGTTTTTTCTTCATTATATGTTTCTTAAGATCTGTAACTCTCTTTTTACAGGCTAGAGCCCACCTGCCAGGCCCAAATTGGTCAGATACACCCTTTCAGGGTGTCTCTTTTGCCAGGCTCCATGCTCGGTGAGACAAAGAGTCATTGTGAAGGGCACACTGCTTTGCTAAATCTTCACATTTGTTTTATGAATGTACCAATGTTTTAATCTTCTGCAGAAGCAGCAGGAAATCTTTCACATGATTTGAATCTATTTTAGATGTACAGAGCCTTTGTGTTAGCTGAAGCATGTCTGCTTTAGCGCTATATCATGTTTTCTGTAGCATTTGCAATACCCATCAGCTGCCAGACTGTTAATTTATGTCTGTGAGTGTGTGAGCACACACACATGCGTGCACACACACATTTTGCGGAGGTCTCTGTTTCTGCCTTCCTGGCTAAGGCTGAGCTGAGCATTGCATTTAAGGCAGGGGAGCATCTTCTTCCTCAGTTAGGAATACGCTGCATCTGTACTAAAATCCTTTCTGGGTACAGGAAATCCTAGTATGTCTGTTAATTAATCCGTCATTTCGAAACATGACCTTAAACAAGTTTTTTATCCATTTGTCCTTTCTCCCGGGACGATCTGTAGAAATGTTTGGAATTCATGCCTGTATCCCTAAAAAAAA
>NW_009661103.1:0-2401 GCF_000708025.1 Charadrius vociferus | reverse complement strand
TATATGCGATTCTGGTTTGTTCCCCTGTGAAGCAGGAAGCTTACCTCAATGTTTGGATCCAGGGCCAGATTCAGAGTCACTTCACTGAAACGACGAGTCTCGGGCTGAAGAACACCTTCACATTCCTTTGCCGATGCTCCAGTACACCCATTTCTATGGAAATAGGCACCCCTTTTTTGGATAGCGTTCATGCTAAAACAGCTCCTTGCAACCCTAAGTTGAAGTTACTAATGCACGTCTTTACACATGAATTATTTCCTACATCTATGTTTTGACAATACACTTAACTGGAATATTTTTCATGCACAAGGTGTACAAAATGAGTCAATGCAGTGTTTGTCTTTCAACCACTATCATACACGTACTTTGTTGAAGGAACAAGGGCTCTAAACCCTTCAAATACAGACAGTATCTGGCATCCGGACTGTGGCACGATGTAGTCTTCCGCCTCTATGTTGTTGTTTGTACAGGGTATGTCAAAGGCTACTTTAAACCTCTGAGGTATGCAGGTGGCTGTCCACATTCAGGGCATGGTGAAAGTTTCTCTCACGACCACGGGCCTTCAAAACTTCCCCTTGGTTGCATTTGACACGGACAAGTTCCCAGTGAAGGACATTCCTACTTTTGTAGGACAGGAGGAATTTTAAAGGGCTTTACTCAGTTTTAGTACTTCAGCACAGGAAAAAGAAAACAAACCAAAAAACCCAGTCAAACACCCTCCCCGAATGCCTCACAGCATCCGCACCCATGCTCTATGCTTCCTCTCCTCTCTCTTTCAAGCGACGCAGTACGACCAGTGTCTTTCTATTGTCCTGCCAACACCCCCATTACCGCTGTGCATTCAAGGACTTTCGAAGACGGGACTGTAGCTGGAACACAACTTGGGAACGTGCCATCACGTCACCATTCAGCGCTGTTGTATCCTTTCTCGGTTTGGATAGAGGATGCTCTCCCCAAACCCACTACAACCTCTGCCAGCTGCAGGAGATCTCCAGGTGTTCCACAGCAACCACAAGTTTGGCACGGAAAACCCCAGACATGAAACACTCAAGGCAGTGAGCCGCGGCTTTACACTTAAGCAGAGAACGCACAACTGAGAAAAGCTCACGGGAAGGGCACGACAACAACCATGCGTATGAGTTGACGCAACAGCAGCTGGGCCTTGCAGGTAACATCTGTTTCCTGTATCCTCCCTCCCCCTTGTTTCTTTTACTGTATTGGGGCTCTGGCGATTTGAAGCCTCTCGGGTTAGTTGAAATGACAGCTTCGAGGGTGGCACTTTTGGAGCAAGTTGGCACAAAATGGAAGGTAACACTGTCAGATCCCTTGCTCGTGGGGTACTGGGTAACAGGACATCTCTTCAAGGCTCAGGGGCCACGGGGGGAAAAGTCAAGAGGGTAAAGGGCTCTCACGGCCCCTGCTGGGTTATGTGGCTCTTGTTTCTAAGGACAGGGTCCTCGTAACTGCTGGCGCAAGGTGGCGTGGAGGCTTCCAAGGGTAAGCCCTGCTGTTGGTATCCATAGTTGACATTCCCACAGGGGAAGTGGCGGAGCCTAAAGAGAGGCACTTCTTTAACACTTGCTGTTAGGGAAGATGGCTCCAATAGCAGGGAGGAGCCTGGCAGCCTGCCAGTCACAATGTTGGGCCCCACAGTACAGTTTCCTTCCTGTCCCACATTCTCCCTTTCGGGCATCTCCTTCTCCAGCAGAGAAGTGTTTTTGCTGGCCCGCTTCTCCGCAAACCAGGAACCGTAGGTTGGATTCCAGAGGTTGGTGGGCTTGTTTCTGGAGCCCCGACTTTTGTGCAGCTCAGAAGGGGGATTGGACTGGGCATAGGCCATGTTGATATGTCCCCCTGCTGAGGCTGACTGCACCTTCCCCGGCACTGGAGGTTCCAAAGCTCCCACTTTCCCTAGGGGTTTTCCAGCAGTGATGGCTGACGGTGGTGGAGATGGCAGAGTTTGCTTGTCATCCTTTCTGTCCTGGTGTGTGGAGACCAAGAGAGGAGGAATTCCTTCTGGATCATCGGGGCGCATCGCTACCTTCTCCTCCTCCTCAGCTGATGGGCCATATTCTACCGGCAAAGCAGTGTTGATGACATCTGGATCCTGCCAGAGAGAACAACGCGAATTTCTCAAAGTCTGCTACCATCATGCATACTCGGACCTGATCAAAATCCCAACGTATCTGACAGAGGTCATGCTATGATCACAGAGCAGCTCCCACTACCCAGGGCCCACGTTCCAGGAGTAGAGGATGCTGACAAAATGCAGTTAGCTGTGAGATGCAGTGGGATACCCTTAAAATCAAACTCTTTAAAAAAGAAAAGCAACCTCAAAACTCACCACAGAACAGCAGAGGCACAAAAACAATGAAAAACATTTTTTAAGTCCAGCCAAATT
>NW_009661102.1:0-2417 GCF_000708025.1 Charadrius vociferus | reverse complement strand
TTTTAGAGGTCATCTAGTCCAACCCCCAGTGTTCACATGATATCTGAAGGAAAATCAATATAAGGTAATATCAGGATGAAATCTTAAAACTCTTAGGACCATTTAAAATGGCAACTGAGAACTTGGTCCTTTATCCATCACAGGTAAAGCAGTGTTGGCCCATACAACTAAAAGGAAATCACTTGACACGTTTGATCTGTTAGATTAATTTGAAAATAAGTTAGGGAAAATTTTTTGATGCTAGCTTTTTTGCTTTAAGAAGTTGTTTGTATCACTGCAAGTTGTACATCTTTGACTTCTCAGGCTGCAAACTTTCTAACCTTGAAAATACAATTTTTTCTTACTATGTACATTTTCTTGTCTGGTTGTTGGTGTGGAAGCTCCTAATCAGATTTAGTTTCTAGAACTTGCTTAGTTCCTGTGGCTTAAAACAATAAGCATAAAGTCAGCATTGGTGAAATCCTTCCAACTAGAGATAAGAATATTCTTAAAACATATTCCTTAGACATTGCTTTGAAATAACTCGGATGACTTTGGATTGACAGTGGACAATTGCGCCTACATTGTGAGAGCTAAAATGATGATCAGACGCAGTGATAAATACCAGACAACTATGTGGAACTGATGAGTTTCACTGGCAGTCTTTTTCATTCTCATCAATGAACAAGTTCAACATATTTAGTATCTCTCCAGAGCTAATGGTAATGAATGAGGGTGGAACTGAGAGGTGTCAAGAGCTGTATTATCATGAGTAATTTTTTCATTGTATTTCATCCTGCTGTGTACATCAACTTTTCTAGAATATAAACATGCTTAACTGAAAGTATGAATTTGATGATGATTAAGTAGCAAGTTACTATCAACCTTAGATTAAGATTAAGCTTAGTTTGCCTTAAAAGTGTGACATTATGCATGGGTAAAGGAATCTTCCCATGGACTTTTCCAAATGCAAACTAGTGCTCAGTATCTCTCACATTGTTGTTCAGTGTTTCATTTACTGGTTGGTTCGTTTATCTCAGAAATGTAATTGGGTAGTGAGTAGAAGCACTGTGAAATAACCAATTTGTGTATCCGCTTAGGTTAGCGTGTGGCATGCGTAACGCGTAACGTTGAGGCTCTGCAAGCAAGCTTGCGAATGCAGCCTTTGATCTGTTCTAGGTGTCAGGGAAGTAAATATTCCCCTCTCCCCCATCACCCCTTTATCTTGCAAGATGTGTTCATATGGTAGCCATATGAAAACCCCCAACATCAGTTTGATCTCTGAGGAAGGCGTTTCAATTAAAAAAATTTCTTGAATTCTGATAGTGAAATTACTCAGTGTGCAAGAAAACTGGAAACCAGATATTGGGTGCTAAGTAGCAGAAGGTTTCTAAAAGTTCCAGGTGAGTTCCGAGATCAAAACTCTAGCAAAAATAGATCTGTTACCAAAGTTAACATTTAAGGTAGATTGGGAACAAAGGAGGCATAAATACAGCTTTATATATGAACATATATGAGAAGTCAGCTTCTTATCGACAACAGTAGAATTGTATCTGATTAGTTTAGGTCAACTTATGTAAATTGTTATGTAAATAACATTCATGAGGAGTGTGAATGCAAGTAAATGTTTTTATTGTCAGACAACAGAAAAAGGATTGCAGAAAAAGATTGTTTCTTACAGGTAGAACAGCTTTTAGATTTTGCAGGGCTGTCGTGTGTTTCACGAAGGAGAGAAAGCTTGTGCTGTTTATGGCGATTAGCCTGGAGGAACTGGTAACAGTTCATTTCTTACACTGATGACCACAACTTCTCAGTTGTAAAACTTTTCACAGTAAAATGGACTAATATATAAACATTAAGCAGTTCTCTAAGATGATTCTGGAAGGATCTTAAAGATTAGGATTCTATTTCAAATCACCATATAGTTGTCTGGTTACTTGTATGTTCTACAACAGTTGGTCACGTTTTCAAGGTGAAGTTTTAAGAAAATTCTTTAATAAATAAACAACAATTGTTGTATGTATACTCTAGAAATAACAGCTAGTCTGGAAATCATCTCAGTTGGTCAAGTTACTTAATTTACTGTGCCTTTAGAAGAAAGAGAAAATCCAGATACTTCCTACTAACTGTTCCTTGAGCAGTGAAGGCAGACCATGGGGGCCATAGGATTCACTGTTAGTAGGCATCCAGAGGAAAACTGAAGAGAATATATTTGTTTATTCATCCGTGTTAAAACATTCAAACTTTCTGTGACTGTCACTTGACTCCCTGCCTGAAGAATGTATGCAGGTGGTCTACAGACGGTGTCATCTGTTTGGCTTGTGTATGACTAATGTGTGTCATGTGTTCTATGCTGAGCTTATACCATGTGGTTTAAAACAATGGGAGCTTCATGTATTTATGCATAATAGAATAAGCTTCTTAAATTAGAAGATAAT
>NW_009661101.1:0-2401 GCF_000708025.1 Charadrius vociferus | reverse complement strand
AACTAAGATAATTCTAGGAAGATTTAAAATAATTTTGGGTAATTAATGGATAATTCATGTTTTTCAGGATTATAAGAAAGACGAAGAATAGCTTTCAGCTGTAAATTCAAGTGGTTTTTTTCACTTTCTTAGCACTTGGGAACTCACCATAATTGCAGCAGTAAGAGGCTGAAGGCTCTCCTTGCATTAAGCTTGCCTGCAATTCAGATGATACTGCAAACACGTCTTCAGTTCACATGGACCTTTACTGGAAAACTTGGATCATAGGTGCTTACTGGTTTGGATATTGCAACTCCGTCTTATGGCCTGCATGCAGCTTGTTACTAAACATGGAAAAAATTATTTCTCCCTATGTTTCATTTCTATCACATCTGACAGCTTTCTAGTCTGTGTCTATGTGCGCGACATTTGTGGCCAAGTATTTTAACATAAAAATTCCTTTTGCAAGGCCAACATGGATACTTTTCCAATACTTCATCACCCTATTTTTGAAGGAGTGATTTTGATGAATATTAACAGAATAAAGCTTATACTGAAACAAATCTCAGTGCTACATTAAATTAGCCTAATTAAAACAAGATTCTTGCATCTTCTCAGCTGCGCTTTCTTTAACAGTCTATGTACCTCCAAGATACACCTAGTATTAAAACCATCAGACTATAAAGACATTAGATTTTACAGAGAATTATATAGACCTTTGCCAATTCAACCTATCAGTACAGTAAAATGCATCCTGTCAGAAAAAAATGGTGATTCTGAGATCTGTGCTTATTATATACTTATCAGTTATCAAATAATTCACACATCAAAAAAAAGGACCAGATAGGACCTCAAGAAGTTATCTAATCTACCCTTCTGTTTCACATTACGACAAAATCATTCCCTGCAACCCCAACAAACATTTATCTAATGGGGTCTTAGGAACCTCCAGTGAAAGAGACTATGCAATTTTCCCTCATCTATTTATGGCAGTGCTTTGCCATTCTTGGTATTAGGCAGCTTCTCTTAGTGTCTAATCTACACATCTCTTCATTCACTTGAAACTGCTGTCGTTTGTCTTATCCACCGTGGATGTGACGAACAGATCATTTCCTTCTGCTCTGCAGTAGTCTCCTAGGTATTTGAGTCTGACCTTATGTCTCAATGTGGTTGTATTTTATGCAGAACAGTCCTAAATCATCCAGTCTTGCATCATTAAGCCACCATTTCTAGAGCACTGGGTGTTTGTGCTTCTACCTGGATTTTCTCCAGCTTGCCCCACTTTTCTTGAGGTGAATGTCTAAAACTGAACAGAATATTTTTGTGAAGGCCTTGGCCATCCTGGATAGAGCATTTCATTGAAGAGTTTATAAGGTCTTCTCCACACATCCCTGGATGAGGTTGTGGAGAGAATAAAGGTCCTGCAGTCAGCTAGGGATCTACTACAGACCATAAAATCTCATCTATTAAGCTACTACATGTTTGAAGGTGGTAAGGTTTTTGACTTGCTCTTCTCCCTCCTTCTCCATCATCTATGCTGGCATTTCTACCAAGATGTGAAAAAATATCTTGCATTTGTAAGACATGTATCAGTTTTGCTGTGTTGCTATTTGTGCGCCAGCAGATATATTCCTTTTGTGCCTAACAACAGCCCTGGGTTTTTCATTCTGCTGGAGTAAACTCTACCAAATTTGCTGTTTTTCCAGTGATGCCATAGCAACATATTCCCATTCTCCATGCTCCTTGCTTTGCCAGGTGGGTGAAGGGGATGTTGAGTCTGCCATGGTAAGAGTGTTTTCATCTGGAGAACAAAAGCAATCTGCACCCTCAGAAAGCTGTCATCGTATCTCCTGCAGACTGCTGAGCCATGCCAGCTCAAATCTTTTCACTGTGATGCTGGATGAAAGCAATGACTCCAGCATCATAAGCTGATATTTTGAGTTGGATGCTCAAGTTGCTGAAAAAGATTTTTCTGGCAGAACATCTTTGCAGTATTTCCGCTACAAAAATCTGCTTTCATCCTCAAATTCTAATGTCTCTTTTTGAGGACTGAATGTATTACGGGCAAACACACTTGCGTGGTCAGGAGAGAATCCAGTTGTGAGGGCTGGCGAGAACAGTTCTGCTTTAAACAGAGCAAAGAAATTGCTCCCCTTTGCCCATTAACCTCTCTGAGTATCTTGTATGTCACTTGACGGCCAGCCTTGAGCTCAAACTACTGGAGGATGCCTTAATAAATAACATCTACTTTAACAAAACAACAAAAAACTGTAGACCTCAGCAAATATACATTGCAGATATTCAGTTGTTCTGTGATCAACCATGTTAAAATTATGCTGTTAACTCCTTAAGCAGCCTGTAGAAAAGTGGGAGTCACTAATTGTGCATTAGACTGCTGTCCTGAAGCATAAAAGCAAAGCAA
>NW_009661100.1:0-2404 GCF_000708025.1 Charadrius vociferus | reverse complement strand
AAAAAAAAATAATTGTGATTTTCTGTAATAAAACTGAAGAAAAACACTGCTAAATCTGTTTTACAAGAAGTATTAACATTTCTGAGAAGCATGCATTTTGGAGATAATGCTGTGGGCGGGGTTGCGTGGGTTTTTGGTTGGTGAGGTTTTTTGTTGTTTTTCATTGGTTTTGTTTTTTTTAGATGAATACTGGCAGAATCATCCTGAACTCCATGATATCCCTATATACTATGCCTCCTCTTTGGCAAAGAAATGTATGGCAGTTTATCAGACATATGTCAATGCCATGAATGACAAAATCCGCAAGCAAATTAACATCAACAATCCATTTGTTTTCAAGCATATTAGTAATCTGAAGGTAAGCTTGAGATAAGGTTGTCTTACAAAAGAGGAAAGGTGACAGAAGAGTTCATGTTTGCTGAATAGTTTGCTTATTTACTATCCTAAGAGATGGATTAGGTACAGGTTTGCATCTGAGTTATCTGCTGTCCCAGTGTTTAGAGGACTGGTTATGTGGAACTTATGCCCCAACTTTTCTTCCGCTGTAGATCCCTGTGCTTATAGTTTGTTCCTCATGGGTATCAGTAGGAGGAACCTTCTTGCAGAGGGCACTTTTTATGAGGATGGAGTATAATCTGTGAACATAGGGCTCTACTTGTACATTGTTCAAGGGTGTAGCTAAGCTGTCCTTCATTTAATTGTGTTACAGTAACTGATATTCTTACTGTTTGTCTATGTAGAGTATGGATCATTTTGATGATATTGGACCAAGTGTTGTGATGGCATCCCCAGGTATGATGCAGAGTGGTTTGTCCAGAGAGTTGTTTGAGAGCTGGTGCACAGATAAGAGAAATGGAGTAATTATAGCAGGGTACTGTGTTGAAGGAACACTTGCTAAGGTGAGTTGCTAATGCATCACAACTTCTTAATATGAAGTAGTACTCATGCTGTGTTTGAAAGGAAATGGCCAATAGCAAGTGTCTCTATTTGGATTTGCTGAGAAGATTGTTGTCAGGTACGCATAATGATGTAGTCAAAACTAATTGCTTTTGGCTAATACCAATGAAAAGTATAGAAAATTTGCATTTGGCCACTTCCAGTGATGTTATACAGAATAATCTTTTCTAGGAGCTTGTAATGAGAAAGAATGATGGATACTTTTCTCCATCTTTAGACTTCTCCGCCATTTATTTTTTCGAGAGGGGAGCCCTAACCCTAATTCTAGAGGAGTCTGTATTAAACCTAACGCTACTTATGTGTCAGAGATCATACTGCCTTGTGCATGTTGTGACACTATCCGGTTGTAGAGAATTAAATCCTTCCTTCCGAATTCCAGTAGCTAAAGGCAACCAGAGCATCTAGTTTTGCCTTTAGAGATGGAAGTCACACACTTGTTATCATTTTAATGGAAATTTGAGAGAGATGTATCTGGAAGAAGAATGAAGCAGATCCCAGATCTGCTGAGGATGCAAAAGATGAAATGGTGTGTGTTGTTCATGCTTTATTCATTTGTAAGTGTGTGTTTTGTGAAATTTGAAGATTTTTTCAGTTCTTTGCATTTAACCTGGCTGCCAATATTATTTCATTGATTTTTGAAATGTAAAGCATTAGTTATGTAGTTATGTGGTGTCTGCAGGGGGCTTTCAATTTTTTTATTTAAAGTGCTCTTTTTTTCCTAGCACATCATGTCTGAACCTGAAGAGATCACAACTATGTCAGGGCAAAAACTCCCACTGAAGATGTCTGTGGATTACATTTCTTTCTCTGCTCACACAGATTATCAACAAACTAGTGAATTTATCCGGGCCCTGAAACCTCCACATGTGGTTAGTATACATGCTGCCCAGTTCTCCAGAGGGGGATTCATCAAACCACTCACCGCCTTGAGTCATCAAGGCAGGTACTTGTGTCTATCAGTAGCCAGCATCCCTATGCTTTGCATATTAAAAGCTGGAGATTTTAACCGGTTTTTGCCTTAACATTACCTTTGCAAAGTAAAGATGAACTTGCTCTCGATTGTCTGCATGTGGGATATCTGGGGATGACTTTCAAGAAAGTGGTATGGTCCACAACCTGTTTCAGCAGTGTTTTGCGCAAGTAAGATACAGTATTGGACAACATTATGTTGGGGACACTGGTATGGGAATAAATCACTGGAATTTGCCCCAAAATAAAAATTGAAAACACTGATTGGAAAAGAGTTGGCCAATCTGAAAGAAGGTATGTAGCAGGCAGCAAAAGACAAAGGCAGCACTTGCGGGGAGAAGTATGAGCAAATCACAGGGAGCAGGAGGCGAGAAGGCCAGAATATGAAAATGAGGACTAGGATCTGAAACTTGCTGAGACTGGGGGGAGAACCAGTGCGCAAGCACAGATAAGAAATAAACCAAATTACGGCAGAAGA
>NW_009661099.1:0-2398 GCF_000708025.1 Charadrius vociferus | reverse complement strand
CACACAGCTTCTAGAAGCACAGCAGTCAGCAAAATCAAGCCTGAGATGACCCCTGAATCCTCATGTGGAAAACAGAACATCCTCTTTTGCAGTTCAGTTCTGTGCTTTCATGTTTAGCCATTTCCATTTACTCAAATGAACCACCAGCATTTCCAGTACAACACTGCTCTAGGTCCAGAAATGGATTCCTGTGTTAAGATTACAACAGAATTTAACCACAAACTATACATGCTCTACCATTTTGATGCACAAATATGAAATGGCAGTCCAAAAAGGCATATGTAACTCATTGTAAACAGTAACTTGTAATGCTGATCAGTTAGCAGAAGTACTTTATCATCATAGTGGTGTATTTTTCACATTTATTGGCTTGAGAAATCAATGTCATTAGCTAATGAGAGCTGACTAAAGCAAAAACTATTTACTTCCATAATTGTCTGATTATTCTATGATTGCTATCATCACCACTGACAGAGCATCTCAGAAAAAATAGCTGTTTTGCTTGCTTTCCTATCGGATGAGTGTAGGCAGGCAAGCAACGTAAGAGTTGTGTGAAGCTGAAACAGTAGCATTTATATATCAAGTAAACAACAACAAAACAATGATGACAACAAGTTTTGAGCTTTGAATTGAGATATGGAAGTGGCAGAATTAAAAAACTGAAGGTATCCTTTACCAGTAAAGATGTGGAGATAACTGAGAAAACAACTTCTGAAAATATTCAGAAGATATTCAGAAGACCAGGTAAATTGGTCCGACACTTTCTACTCGCAATTGTAGTAGAGACGTTAAAGCATAACATTTTCTGGGACAACTTTCCATTTCAGTTCTATTGCTAAATGATACCATTAAGTAGAAGTTCTGTTAAGCAGAGGGACATTTGGTCTCAATCTGGGCAAACGCCTAGACCCTTCCAACCTAATGTTCGTAGGTCCAAATGCAAAATTCACTTCTGCTTGCCAGAACATTGACACTGTGTTATGTTCTTTCCATCCTTGTTCTTTCAACAGTACTGACACAATATGCTGTTTTTTTCATTCATCTCAAGATTCTTCTAGCTCGTACTTCAGTGATACACAGAAAAAGGGAATCCACTTATAAATCAAAACCAAACTTTTCTTCTAAGCTGTCCTCATCTCTTATTTGCCTGTGTGTCACGTGTTCTTTTTATTATGGCCACACTCATGTAATTGCCTGTGGAAGTGAGGATAAATCTAGTCAGCCTGGAGATCCTGCTAGTCCCATGGGGCTTTGAACATTATATAGAGTCAGAATTCCAGGAGCCAAAAAGTACCACTGTGATCTACCAATCCCTTGAGAACGTCTTGTCCAACCCCACTGTTGAAGCAGGACAAGCTGGAGCAGGTTTCCCAAGACCATTTACAGTTGGTTTTGAATATCGCCAAGGGTGGGCACTCCACAACCTTTCTGGGAAAACTATTCCAGTGATTGACCACCTCCACAGCAAAAAAGAGTATTTTCTTGTGTTCAGATCGAATTTCATGTGTTTCACTTTGTGCCTGTAGCCTCTTGTTGTGTCACTGGGCAGTCCTGAGAAAAGTCTGGCTTCATTCTCCACTTCCATCGGGTATTTACACACACTGATAAGATCCCTCTTGAGCTCTCTCTTCTTTAGACCCTCTAGGCCTAGTCCTTCAGCCAGTTTTCAAAGCACTTTCCTGTCCAACTATCTAATCTGTACTTTGTCATCTTGTCAACAAGGATGTTACGGGATGTTATGTCAAAAGCCCTAGTAAAGTTGAGGTAAACAACATCCAGGACTCTCTCCTCATCCACCAAGCTAGCCATCTCATTGTAGAAACTATCATCAGGTTTGTTAAGCACAACTTTCCCAATTCTATGCTGACTATTCCTGATCATCATCTTGTCCTTCATATGTCTGGAAATGGTTTCCAGAATTACTTGCTCCATCGCTTTCCTAGGAATTGTGGTAAGACTTACTGCAGTGTAGTTGTCTGGACCCTCCTTCTTGCCCTTCTGGAAGATAGGACTGCTTGCTTTCTTGCAAATGTCTTGCACCATAGAGTGCTTTCATAGCACCCTTGGATGCTATGTTGCGGGTGTTGTAGCAGACTGTTAGGCCTTACTGTTGGTATACAAAGCAGACATGCAGCAAGGTTTGCTTGACTAAAAGATTATCTGTACTTTTCCATCTGTACCACAGAAATGTTGGTTGTAAGGAAACCTTGGAGCTTTCTCGTCCAACTTACTGCTCCAAGCAGAACTTTTTCCAAAGCTATGTCAAATCACTGAGGCTTTGTGTAAAACCTGTCCTGAAAACTTCCAAGGATGGAGATTTTATAAGCCATCAGCAGAGCTAATAAAACACATTCCCCTTCACGATAGACCATGTTGTCCCAAATATGGGTTCTTTACC
>NW_009661098.1:0-2396 GCF_000708025.1 Charadrius vociferus | reverse complement strand
AAACAAACAAACAAACAAAACCCCACATTCCTTTATATATGAGTAGCTAATACCCCACTGAGTCATCATAGTCACAAAACACCAAATCCACACTCTAGGCTTCGTGAGGAGTTGTATTAATAAGAGTGTACATAATTGTACATCAAATCAGAACAGTGAGAATAGGAAGTAAAAAAGTGGAGGAATGAGGCTCGTATAAAGCCTTTAACACAGATATAACTGGATGCAACCTTTCAATTATCAGGCAACGTAAGGTGTGTCCACCTCTGTGGCCAGCAGAAGCTCATGATGACTGAAGGAGGTTGCTGCTCCATGTACCACAACTTCTCCTCTGCGCTATGGTGCAGAGTAG
Organism: Charadrius vociferus; assembly: GCF_000708025.1. Taxonomy (NCBI): domain Eukaryota; kingdom Metazoa; phylum Chordata; class Aves; order Charadriiformes; family Charadriidae; genus Charadrius; species Charadrius vociferus. Next base: position 2,044 of record NW_009661098.1, on the reverse strand, counting down.
TTTTAAACAGCTTGCAGACATTATTGAGGAGAAGAAATGGACTCAGATTGAAGGGTGGGTCCCTGCTTCCGTGTCATGCTATGAACTGAAATGCCGTTCAGTTACAGAATCCATCCGATACATGCAGTCACATGAACCCTCTCACAGTGGTTATCTCCAGTTTTAAAGAGGGCTTTCAGGAACTGAGTGAAGCTGCAAGAATGTTAGTCCTTTCTGCCATGCCTTCTTCATGCAGACTTCCCCATTTTTTTAATTGTCAGCACTAGATGCCTTTATGTGATGGATATCGTTGGCTTTTCAGTCCTCAGCATTCTCAGTATGTAGAAGATATTGCTATCTAGACCTCTTCTGCAATGTGACCTTTCATGACACTAAAAACTAATGAAATGTAGTCCAGGAAGAAAAGGGTAGCCTATGTGGAAGTATGTCTGTTAAATTATTGCTTGGAAATATCCAACTCAACATGCACAATATTTACCACTGTTAGCAATAAACTCTTCTGACTACAATAATGCAACATCTGTTGCTGTTATGCAGTCTCACCCTTTAATTAGGCACAGATGGTCTTCCTATTCCCCGTCTGGTCTAATTCTTTTGCTTTTGAGAAGAAAATATAAACCAGTTTTGTTTGTGACCTATTCTTGTAGGTAAATTCCTCCACAACATATACTGGTTAAGACATCTCATGTGCCCAGTAACACATTTTCAGATATACCAGTAGAAAGTGTCTTTATTGCACTTAGAGTTACGGAGAGAGGAGGAGAATGTACACCTGAACTTCCAGTTTTTGCCTTGTAAGGGACATTGGTACAGGGTTCATATGAAAGGCCCACAAGTAATGGAGGTTGAGGTATATTCTAGCATGAAAATGAGAATAGTTTCTCTATGCCTTATGTGCAACCTTTTTGAGAAAGGTTCTGCCTTAGTTATTTTCAAAATGTCAGACCTTCCTAAATCTCTCAGTACCACCAAAACTCTGAATATTCCCTACAGTTCCCATCTTTTCCCCATCATCTGCAAATGTGCTCAATAATTAATTGATTATTAAATTATTAATCATTGCATTAATTAACAAGTTGCCTTACTGCCTCTTTCACACTGCCAATGGATTCTAAAAATTAATCAGATTCCCTAACAACTCCTGAGACAGCCTGATAACACACATTATTCATACATAATGATCTCATGAAATCTTTTAATGTGTATTTTCAGTCTGCTTGTCAGCACAGTCCTGCAGCTTTACTTTCCCTGATTCTTAAGAAAGTAGCTAACAATGACTCTTCTACTCAAAAGTACAGCAATTTCTAAGCTATTCCTACTGATACCTTGTTCTACAGATACAGTTTTAATGAGCAAAATGATTACTGTTGTGGGATTATATTATGTCTGCCTCTAATGTGGCCACCTGAGACAAGATCCCCAGATTAAAACCTCACTGGAATCAGTGGAAGCCTTTCTTTTGACTTCAATACCCTCTTATTCAGAGAGTCTTTCTGCTATGCCACTCTGCATGCAGCTTTCAAGCAAATGTAGGAAAGTTAGATAGAGAAATGTGACAGCATTGAAAAAACGTGCATCCACAGCAAACTCTTCCATTGCTATGGTCTTCAATGAGTCCTACTATGTCAACGCTATGGAAAATGTGGGCAGTCAGCAGTCCGGGATTTGACCATACATTCTCCTGAGATTGGATCACTCCTCAAAATGGACTAGCAGCTTTGTCTGTGTTCACACTGATGTCTTGTTAGGGCTGGCTTTAGGAAACTTGGTTTTCAGAACAGTTATCGCTCTGTGCTTCTTTGTGGTATGGATTTAGGACAGAAACAACTATGATTCACTTCTGAAGACTATGATCCTTGAATTTAAATATATAAAGAATTAAAAGTAGAATTATTTTATTGATGCTATTCTGATGAAAGAGGAGGTAGTACACAATACTGTTATAAATAATGTTAAGATAGGTAAGAATCTAAGAATATTGATCCATAATCTAGTTAAATCTATGTAGGTTATGTAAGATACACAACTTCTGGGGACAGGCTGC
>NW_009661097.1:0-2396 GCF_000708025.1 Charadrius vociferus | reverse complement strand
TTTTTTTTTTTTTTTTTTCAAGGGGTGTTAAAGCATGCCAGAGTACTGTGTCTGAGTGCTTTGGCCATGACTTTTTCTTTGTACTTTTAGGTAGACCTTTTACAACTATAATTATTTCTAGCAGGCTTTCTGTTCATTTAGGATTCTCGTAAAGTCAGAAGATCAAAGCATGACCCCTCTTTGGGAAGGTCAGGCAGGTGCTGCTGCAAAGACCATTTTCTTGGTCTATTACAGTAACCAAGTAGCAGAATATATGCTTCTGCATGTTTCTAAAACTTCTTACTACTTTACCTCTCTCTTATATGTAGAAATAATTATCTACAGATCTTCTTTTTGCTTTCCTCCCAACTCTACTCCTTTATCCCCTCAATTGATCCCCAGGTCTTCACTGTCTTCTTTTTCCCTGTGTGCTTTTGTTATTGTTTATCACTCTTTTTGCACCCTGTTCCCATTGGAGAGCAAGGCTTTTCCAAAATTGATATACTTGACTGGCCCTGCTAACTACTTGCTGCAGTCAGCACGAAGCATTCATGCTGCTTTTGAGTGGTACCATTTGGGCAAGTACATTTATTTTCCTTTGATGCTTGTCTTGTGAGAAGGCATGTAATTGTGATGTCCTGGGGCTGCGCTGTAGCACTAGATGGACAGTACTTCATTAGCTGTTTGCTGTACTTCTAATTTCCAGTAATGAAGGCTGTAATAGAGTAGTTGAAAGAGGAGAAGGTGATTCAAAATGAAGTGTGGTGCTATATTTTATTTTGCTGCCAGCATCTTACATGTGTGCTTTTGGAGTGAAAGGAAGAAAAAAAGGCATTGAGTTCTCAGGTTTAGATTTCTACGCTGAAAACTTGAAGAACACTTTCTGATTAGCATCCTTGCTGTCTTGTGCACTATTTTAAGCAGAGGCATCATTAACTATGTAGGTTTGGAACATCCATTAAATGCTGGTGACATGAATGTCAGTGTGATGAAGGAAACTGGAACTATGTGGTTAAATTATAGCATTTTTCAAAGTCTTTTACATCATGTGATAAACAATAGAAAGGCTATTCTTTTCTTTAGAAAAGTGTATAGGATAGCAAGAAGAAAGCCCCGTGGAAGCCATGGGTGGCCTTTTCTGTGCAAAAGCGAGAAGTTCTGTGTAGCAAATCGCCTTCCCTGTTAGATCCTAGTTGAGCACAAACTTTGCCAGGATGCTTTTCAAAATGTGGTGCTAACTCTGTGCATTTGCGTTTTATGTAACACGGGCAAAGTAAAAGCAGGTATTCAAAAGGCAGCCCTTGTCTGTTCCTTTTGCTGCCCCCAAAGTAAATAATCCAGTTTCTGTTTAGTTAATGCATTTTACTCCCCCTAAATTATCCTGGTATTTCCAGTGTGGTCAGATCTGGGCTGTTGGGTGTAATACAGCAATGTTCCATGAGGGTAGAATTGGAATGTCTTCCCTCTGAAAAGTGGTAACATAATTATGTTATTTGTGTGTGTGTGTATATTGTCCTTCCAGTGCCCTGTCATGTTTGTAAACCAATTGAAATCACAGGGAAGTGCAGAAGTCTGTCAGATCATTAAATCTGCTTTGTGCACCTTTCACAATATACCAGAAATGTTCCGTACTGTATTTTCTATTCTATTGAGTTAAAACAGCTGTGATAATTATAGTGGTTCCTACTCGTGGTGTACAAGTTGAAATTCATTAAGAAGTCTTTACAATTCTGAATCCTTTTTGGGAAAAGAGCCAACTACAAAAAGGTGCACATTGTTAGTAGAGACTTCTAACTAGAGTCATAACTACTGAGGACAGACGTCAACTCTGACTTGTTTCATGCAAATTTTTTTCATAGTCCTGCATTGTTTTAAACACCTTCTACTTGGACATTTTTCTAAAAATACTACTTCTGTATCAGGGTATGTAATGATTATTTGTGTGTGGACTATATCTGGAGGAAGAGATGCTTCCTTCTTAAAGAGCACTGCTAAGAGTTGCAGCGTTGACTCAGTAGTTGGTGTTCCAGTTTTGAGCTGATGTCCCATTAACTGTGTGTTTGGAGGAAGAGAAGAATGGAGGGAGGGTAGAATAAAATACTAGAATGGCTATCTAATAATTCTGTGCTTTCTCAGATAATGTATACTATACCAGAAACATGCCTCTTTCCATCTTCCTTTTAGCTTGGCCAGAACTAATATACAAATAATGACTTCTCCCCACATACGTGTCTGCAGATGTGAGGCTTTCTTTGCCGGTATTTTGGTCAAATTGCTGAGAAGTCCGGAGGATGACTCAACTAGCTGAATGCCTCAAGGAATTGGATTGTGTGATTCATGAGGATTAGTCTCTAATCTTTAACATTATTTTACGAGATGATAGGGAAGATAAGCTTTATGTGATTTTTTTTTTTTTT
>NW_009661096.1:0-2391 GCF_000708025.1 Charadrius vociferus | reverse complement strand
TTTTTGTTGTAAATTATCTGATTACAGCTCCACTATAAATCTGGGAGCTGTACACAGTTTTCCTGATAAATATGCCTGGAAACAGTCAGAAGCAAGCTGTACAGTGCCTTACATCATCTCTTACTATCAGTTACTAAAACCAGATGTCATTCTGACAGAGATGGCTAAAGGTGAGATACTATAGCTCATTATCCCACAGAAGTCTCCTGACTTACCTTCAAGATGTGCACGAAGTGTCATAGAGCATGTTGGAAATGATTTGTGCCACAGCAATGTGGTGTGTTTTACAAGGGACAGTCAAGGACTCAAGTAGAACACCAGCAAGAACTTGCTTTGATGTGTTGTCAGTTTAGATGAAATTAAGAACACGTACAGGTTATGAAAAAAGTGCAATTATCCCACAAGGATTTTATTCTACATTGCGATAAGACGTGTAATTAGATTCTTGCTATGCCTGACTGAACTTTTGGAACTTTCCAATTTAGCTCTGATTACTTGATGATTAACAAAATTTCAAATTTCAGTTCTGATCTTCCTCCATATTTTGTAACGAGGAACAATTTCCATGAGTGTAGAAGAACCTCAGCTCTTTCTGAGAAGATGCAATCACTCAAAAGGAGTAGAAAAGCAATGCTATTCACACCCACACTGAAAGCAGCAGCACAGGAACTGTCGGGATCATAATCATCCCTGTTCATAACCTCTCCTTAGTCTGCAAATGGGTTAGACTACTTGGAGCTCTAAGATACACTTCTAGTACCATTCTGCTAGTGGATGCTTCTCTCTGCACTCCAGAGATGCTCAGGAGATATGAGCCTTCCCTCAACATTTTCTTTCCACTACGTATGTCCCACCCTGTAACATAAACGCATACCTAAGATGCAGCTGCAGCTCTGCATCCAGATGAGCAATAGGCTTCAGAGAATGAGATTGCTGCTTTAAGTAGCAGCCTTCGGGGCATCCTTATGTGTGCCGCATCAGGAAAGTGATATACTAGCCCAACAGCAGACAGTTGAAAAAATCAGCCTAAGATAACTTACGACTCCAACCACTACACAACCCTCATTAAATTCACACAGTCAAGGCTGGCTAGGGAGCACCAAAGGATTTAATGTACAGGAAAGGACATATTCCAATCCATAAATACATAAGACAAATGAAAAGAAGATAGTCCGGTTAAGGCAGGATGTGCAGAATACTGGAGAAAAGATGGTAAGAAAAAACTGAATGAGTTTTCAGCAGAATTTGAAAGTGAAAACGGTAGATAAACAGGGAGTAGACAGGAGAAATACTGAGAGATATCAAGGTCTCAAAACAGTAAGAAATGCTCAAGCAAGCATAAAATGCAAATAGGTGAAATTTAGCTGATTTTTGGTCCTCACTTTGTAAATCATGGAATACAACATGAATTTGACATAGGAGAAGCAGGTTGTGCACTAGTATTTAGATGGACAAAGGAAAGACTGGAGGCAAATCATTGTGCTTTCTAGCATCTATTCAACGGTGTTATACTGTTAACAATGTCGAAAAGGAACATTTAGCACACTAGAATAAAAAGAAAGAATCTAAATTTTCACCAGTAAAAGAAAGCACTGGAAAGGTTGGATGAAACGCAGGGAGATAAAATGTTCATCTTTCTTTAAACAATGCACTAAATAGAACTGAGAACTTCCTGCCTCTTATAATCTGTTATTCTTGCAAAACAATTGAAAGAATTCACAAAGCTTGGGTAAACCTTGCTTTTTACTATGAATTTCCTTTATACATCCTATACACACTTACACTTATAAGCTCATGACAAATCCTCATTACAGCTACTTCTACCCATTAACAGTATTTTTAGTTCCATACAAGAAAGTCCAGGAGTTGCATGTAGCACAGTCTGAAAAATGCATTGCTCTTCTGAACTACGATGCTGTCATAATTGTAAATAATTTAGGCACTAGAATGGGCAGTTTGAAACGCCTGCTCACCAGCATCTACCAAAGCCTAAAATCCTCCCTTGTCACCCAGAGCCTAGCTGCAAGACTCAATGCAGAACTAACTAGCCAAAGTCAAGGAAAATGAATGCCTTACCATGCTGTGAAGGTTTCCTGAGAAGGGCAAGAGATCATTCCTTCTTTATAAAGAACACTACTTAATGCTGGCTGCTCTGACTTTGTTTCAAAATTTGTTACTTGATTACTGTGGAAGAGAACAATATGAAAACCTTTCAACACAGAATATGGAGCACAAGCAACGACTCTTTGGTCATTACCACAGGTTAAATTTAGATTACCAAGAGACATCATTATTTTAATTGCATTATTATTTCCACTCCCCCCCCTCAATGTTTACAAGGCTCCTGCAAATGATGCCAGACTTCTGGAGGTGTGTTGAAGGCCAGGTTGG
>NW_009661095.1:0-2391 GCF_000708025.1 Charadrius vociferus | reverse complement strand
TTTTTTTTTTCCCCCTAAGAAAGGATCAGAATTATTTCACTGCAATAGAAATTATCATTGTAGGAAGTGGTACCGCCATGCTATAATGGTGCTTTATTGCTAACATAGACTTATAACAAGACTTCAGAGATTTTATAAAAATTCTTCTGCTCTTTTTTTAATTATTAAAATCATGCAAGATAAAATACAGGAGAGGGGGAGAGAGAGTAATGTGCTAAAAATGGATGTTCCTAGGATTTGCCAGACCTCACACTTCCTTTTCTCATTTATATACTGTGTTCATAGCATTAGGTCTTCATTAAGTTACACGGATTTGTTATGAAGGTCAGGTCATATGTTGTCATTGTAAACAGCTGTGTTTGAACAGCAGTTGGTGTTTATAACTAATGGATATGTTATTATAGTAAGATATGTGCTTAAAATGTAACTGCAGTATTTCTTCTTTAAAAGCACATCTCCAGTGCTAGGGATCTAATTCTGTACCTTTAGTTCCAAGTAATCTTTGCTATTCCAAAGATCAAGCACTTAATACTCACAAACTGCCTTTCAAAATATTAGTGTCAGGAGCCAAGTAAGTGGTTTTCTGCAATTCACGGACTCTCATAGGAATATAAGTTTTCCCAAAGCTCCTTTTCTGATGCTCGCAATGAATCCAGCAGCTTTCTTGTCTGTGTGCTTTTGTTAAAATTATGTGCAGTAAGTTTTACCTTTCTAACTCGCTCTGGCTGCGGTAGGGCGAGAACCACCTGTAACAAGTTACCTAACCAGCAATGAACAACTAACACAACAGTTTGAACTTGCAGGGTCTTTGTAACATTTTATGTCTTGCAAGTGTGAGAGCCCGTTTCCACATGGCTGTATGTTTAAGACACATTTTCTTTGGTCTACAAATCACAGGTAGAGGCCTCAGCTTTTGTTACAAAGCTGCATTTAATGATACACTGATGATATCTTTGAGGTAACTTGATAAGCATGCTAAGAGTAGCTGAAAATGGTGGAGATCACCTTAAAAAGCACTGTGGAGAGCATACCCATCTGCAGATAATAAGCGATGGGGATATATCACTAAAACCTACAGTGTTTAAAAGAACATGCTGATTTAAAAACGGAAGTTGTTTGATCAGTTTAAGGAGTCCCAGAACGGTCCTTGATTTCTGCCCTGAACTGCAGCAGTGTTGTACAGCGCATGGCCGTGTTTTGTGAAACTATTTCTTTTTGCATTCAATACAAAAGAAAGCACAACCGGCAAGTACAGCAAAGCAAATTTACTTGTAAATGTCTCTGTGAAACCTGAATTTGTATTTCAGCTCTAATACTCCGTTTTGCACCTAAATAATCAGTGAGTCCAACATCAAAACAGTCGGCCTTCTCCAAGATAAAGAAAAGCGAGGGAAATTATTCACAAATGTTTGCATGAATTCTAAATTGCTTTTCTATTCAAAAGTGTTCACACCCCTTTTGGTGATTAATCCATGAACATTTGTGCTAATGGACATCTGCCCACACAAATGTTTGGCTCTTCTCTAAGTGATAACTTATTTTATTTGCAAATAAGGTATTGGTGCCCCAATAGGGCACTCACCATCATCCAGTCAAAGAGTAGGAACAGTGCCATGTGATTTAGGTTACTAATCTTATATAATGAGTTGTGAATAGGCAAAGATATAGTGGAATTAACAGTTGAGGAATACCACATGAGTAGAGATGTGCTCTGGCTGGGTGTTTGGTGCTCAAAACAACTTTAAAAAGTTAGGCTGTTGTGAAAATGGGAAAAGGGCTGCATGAGGTAAAATATTTCTGTAAGCAGTATAACCTGTTGTAGCTGTATTACTATAGTCTGGTTTCAGACGGATCTGAAACTTGATGCCTTGAAGATTTAGAAGAAAATATAAGACTCTTGGAGCATATATACATAGTAAGGAACTGAAGAATTTATGTAATGGGTACACGCCTAGTGTGAACTTGCAGGCACGCTACTGAAACTCTGAACTGAACTTCCCAAGCTATTAATAGTGGTTGTTGGGTTCCAAAAGGCAGCCAAAAGTCATCATATATTCTGCAGCTTTTGGCCTCAGAATTAAGGAAGTGTTAGAAAAGCAGCCTTCTGGTGGGTTTGGTGGTGGGTTTTTTGTGCCTGCAAGCTTGGCAATATCTCAGAGCTGTTTTCTTAGCTATTGATTTTTCAGGTGGCACTCTTTGATATTTAACCGACAGCTTCATGAAAGTGGTCTTTTCACCCAACTGACAGCTAGGACATAGGACAACTGTTTTGAGAGTATTCCTCTTTTTCCCTAACAGAAACATATAACAAGCCTGAATCTTTACAACTTTGTCCTTCAATAAAGAAAAAGAAATGGAGCCAGGGATTCATAGAATAGAATCATAGAATGG
>NW_009661094.1:0-2392 GCF_000708025.1 Charadrius vociferus | reverse complement strand
TTTTTTTTTTTTGTCAAATGAACTGCATGCTAATGCAAAAAGAAAGTAAAATTATATGATGCTGTATTTTCTCATAAGAACATCACTATTTTTTCCTGTTTAAACTGCCTGCCTTTTTTAGTACCTCTGGTGTAATTACTTGAATTTTCCCCTTTCTGTTTCATATTGTATTAGACGTATTTTCCTCATCTCTTTTATTGTTGCAGTTTGTGTAGAGTAACAAAAAAATTTTGGTACTATCAAAAGTGGAAGATGCTTTGTTTTCTTATTGTAAAGAAATGAATAGTCTTATCAAATGTGCCATATCAGTCTATCTAAATAAGTGGGTTTTTTTAATTTCTTCCAATGATGATTTATTATAATTTAAGCATTACTGAAGCCAAAATGTTTCAGCTGCAGAACTAAGAGTTCCATGAACTTCTCTGTTGTGCTGTCCACCAACTACCTTGAAGGAATGAGGAGGCACTGCAAAATAGCCCATTAGTATCATGCTATTTATAGCACAATAATTGGGAATCTATGTATAAACACTCTTTTGCAAATAATTGAGTCATCCTTACAGCTGCAAGTAAGTACAAGTTTGCCAAAAAACCACTCAAATTCAAGAGTGGCTTTTTGAGAATTTAGCCCACTCTTTTAAATAGTTTGTGTAAAGGCTGATAATTCCAACTGTAAATGAGGCAACTGACATTTATACACTAATATATGTTCTTCAAATAGTCGTAGGTTAGAGACATTACTATCTTCATCCAACATAAATGATACTTGAGGATTTAATTGTAACCACAATGGTAAAAATTTGGGATGGTTTAGTCTGACTTGTGCAATGAACCATATGGAGTAATTTATAGTTGTGTTTGCTGTGCTTTTGATATAATTAGATTTATTTGCCATTGTCTTGGCCAAAACTCACTGCTGTCACTTACAGAGAGCTGGAATCCTACATCCTACAATGTTTAATAATTTTTTCCAAATATATGAGCTCAAATAAACAGCACACTCTCTATAGACATTGCTTTCCGTAATAACCTTATATGGAAAAGTCCATATCTACCTTGGACACATACAAAAAGCACCAAAGGAGAACGTGAATCTTAGTGTAATAACAGGATGTACTTATGTTTTCAGAATTACTCAGGCTTGTTTTACACTGAATGTTTTACATTTTAATTGAAAATTGTAATAATATAGTTTTATTGGTGTTTTAATAATTTCTGTCTGTATCATAATTCTTGACCATCAGATCTTCCACAGTCTACCTGATGTCCTAGAGTGAGTGATTAATATACTAAATTCAGTCTACCAGATGAAACTATTTGTTAGATGGCTTCACGTTATTGGGTATGACATACTGCTTTGAAAGTAGAGGCTCAGGGGCTTGTGTTATATTTCTTTGAGTGGATTGTTTTTCCGTGGTGAAAGTTGATAGATCTCAGCTTGCTTCCTAAGCTTTGGTCACAAATGTTTGTTAAATATAAACACACACAGAGACAGATCTAAATTCATATTAAAACCAAATAGTGTTGCAGTGAGAGAGAGGTACTAATTGGCCTAAAAGCTACAAAGTTCCCATTGAAAGCAAAACTTACTATAATCACCAGATGCTTGGAATTTTATTATTTCCATGTGATAGTGTCCATAGTGGTCTAGCACTGCATGGTGTGGAAAAATATTCACCTTATTGCAAAGACATTGCACATCAAAAGAGGGTACAAGAAGATAAGGACTCTAAACCTGGTGTCCTACAGGCCCTCTGGTCCAAGGCTTTTATTGTCTGCTGAGACACTGCAGTAATGCTCTATCAAACGAGATCATAAGAAACAGAGTTTGGAGAGAAGTGGGAGACAAGCTCCTTTGGAATAAGCATCTTGGGAGAAATTAGAGTCTTGTGCCAAATATGTTACATTCTACTGTTGTTTAAGTAAAGATAACACTGATGCATTTCAGGCACAAGTTAAATATGAAATTATGACATAGTTCATAAATTTGTTAAAGATGCATTGAACTTTTGTCCTTTTATGTTCCTTTACACTAACTTGAGCCTAAATCATCTCTCCAATATAACCTCACAGTGAGAACCTACCTGCTGGTTGGAAACCTATTTCTCTGCCCCTCCCCGAACATTCACTATACCTACTTGCCTGTTTACTATGTATTCTTTGAGACTATTCATCTATATGGTTTCCAACTCTAAAGATTCTAACTCTGGGCCTTTATTTCTGTCCTTACATATATTCCTTATTATCTTCTGATTTAGTATTGCAGCACTTTAATCTCCAGCTACGAATGCCCATTCCTTTAATGGATGCATGTCTTCCTCGAGTTTAATCATGAAACTACTTTCCTGTTCTCATTCCCCTTCAAGCTCTTCATTTTCATTATGAAGTTTTTT
>NW_009661093.1:0-2387 GCF_000708025.1 Charadrius vociferus | reverse complement strand
AAAAAAAAAAGTTGTTTGTATATATGTAAAGTGAAGGACAGGCAGGCTGAAAGAAAACAGCAAAGATTGGGAGCACTCACAAGTTGAAAGAAGTTGGAACCTTGACTCACTTTAGGAAGTGGTAAATGCTTGGTAAGAGGTGGGATGATAGTAGGATAGTTATTAATAAAACTTTGGCTTACGCTACTGATGTTCACATGAGTACAACAAGAATAGAAGATGCTTCTGTTAGGAATTGATTCTTGATTAGTATCATGTCCAGTTAGCATTAGGGGAAATGCCAGTATTTTAGTCCAGATCACTGGTCTCATTTTTTTTTCTTTATTTGTTGCATAAATCTCACGTGTTTTCGAACAAAAATTAGTACATGAACAAGCAAGACCCAAATCTGCATCACTTGGAACATACTAAAAATGTCAATCAGAAATAGTTATTTTTTCCTTGAAAGTGGATTCATTTGATGTCTTTTTGTGCATTCTTACCGTGTGTGCAGTGTTTAATATATTATGACCAAGTGTTGAAGTTACTTTCTCGCTTTTTTCCTTTTTCCTCAGCTGAGTTCTCACTGATTTCAACAATAGTAGTTTCTCAGAACTTGGCCTTAAGTCTAGACACAACCCTATTATTAGAACAGATTGCCTATAGTCTGTCTGGCTTTGAATGTACTCCCTCTGTTGTTCTGCTTAGCCTAAGAGGGTTTGGGGGTTTTGTTATGTTTTTGCATCCAGATCTGACCACAACGTGTAATGGCTTTAAGCCCTCAACCTTTAGGAAAATTTTAATTGGGAGATTTTTCTTCTTATCTCTAATTTACACCCTAGAGTCTTATTAGCATGGGTTTGTTGATTCTGCTTGTAAACAACATTCTTGCATCTGAGCTGAACTGAGTCAGTTACATTTAACCTCCAACCCTGCAAATGTAGCACTGTGCTGCTACTGCCATAAACGAGACTGCCATTGAAAAAATGTGAGTTTGGTTCAACTTAAAAGATCATTTTGCCACATTTAATGCAAAGGCTTTTTCAGATATAAATGGTTACCTTACTGGGAAAATATATCTTAGGACAGTCTCAAGGCTCCTTATTATTTATTCTCACAGACACATTTAGGAGGACCAGTCATTGATCATAAAGGGATGCCATTGCAAGAAGCATCTTGCATATTAATATTCCATATTGTGGGTGTGAAACCAAGTTCTCTTTTAAAGCGTAAAGGTTATGCTGTCCTCTGCATTGTCCAGCATCCAGATCTTGAATCTGAAGAAGGGATTTAAAGCTAGGAGAGATGACAGCCTCCACCCCACTCCTTTCTGCAAATAAGAACTCTCTGGTCCCCTTAAGTTCCTTGTTCCTTTGCCAGGAAGCATTTGTCTTTAACTGGGAAAAGAAAGGCCAGATTTGTTTTCCGTTAGCCAAATGTCTACAAAGAGGAGACATCCATCCTAGGCCCTATGCTGGTATGTGTAAGGCATCAAGCAGAGCAGAGAAGAGTGGGCTTTGTCTCAGGTGCCTGATTTAGTTGCATTGACTCAATGCCATTACTTCACAACTGAGCTTAACTGGTTTTATGGGACATGACCTTGGGGAACTGAGCTTGAGTTCCATCTTGACAGATTAAGTTGTTCATACAGACATCGTCACGTTGGCCTTGTGTTAGCTTATAAATTTGACTAAAGTGAGTAGAAAGGTCTACTGTTGTACAGACAAGTAATTAGGACAATAAACGAAAACAGCAAGTCCGCTATTCCAACTCTGTCAGCATTGAACCAGGTTGAACAAGGGTTTATTCCTTTCTTGACCCAAGAATATTCTCCTCTAGAGATGAGATGGGCAAGATGAGAAGGGCATATTCAGCTAAGGAATCTGTCAGGAACAAGATCCTCTGTTCTCCATCCTGTATCCTCTTTTGGCAAGCTGCAGTGACCTGTGTGTTGGCAGTGCTTGAAATAAAATTCAGGTAGCATGCTGATAGTTTTGTAAAGGCTGAGGAAAAGAGCTTTATTTTCTTTATACATTTCTGTGAAGTTCTGTTACATGATCCAACAGCAAATGCAATAATTTGCATTGCTTTTTCTGAAGAAGTCTCAGTTCCACTGGGCAGAAGTGAGCCTGCATAAGAAATGTAGCCATTGGTATGCAGAGCATGCTGCTGTGTTAGTGCCTTATTATAGCATCACAGTCGCTTAAAAATGTAAGTGTGATGCCGAATAGAATTCATATCTCACTGATATGCAGCAAAAGATAAATTTTCCCTTGCCTTGATGAGAAAACTGGGAAGGAATAATCTATTGTAACATGTAAAGAGTTCAAAATTACAAGCTCACAATTAAATGCTCTCTGCATCTAAGGACATATTTATGTGTATACACTATTGTCACATTTCTCCCC
>NW_009661092.1:0-2379 GCF_000708025.1 Charadrius vociferus | reverse complement strand
TTAGCCAAGGGCATATGTCAGACCATTTGAGACAATTTAGTCCACAGTAGAAAGCATTTGAGCTAAGCGCATCTAAGCTGCCATGAACTCTGCTTTGGAGCCAATGTTATCTTACTTGTCAGTACTGCCCCGACACCTGAACGTTGTCACACACAGAAGCAGCATCATTTGCTATTCTGTCCTTGTACCTCATGTCACCTCCAGGATTGTGTATAAGCCATATTTCCATGTGAAGAGAGATCGTCAAAGGAGCCTAAGGAGGTACAAATATCTGAAATCCACTGAAATTCAGTGCAAATTGAATGTTAATGTATTAAGATCCCAATTAAATTATCAAGGACTCAGAAAAAATCATGGATATTGCTGGTGTAAATTCAAACAATTGAATAGTACCAAGTCCCAGTTTAACCTCACCCATGATCTCGTTTTATTCAGTAAAACACATAGTTTACTCAAGATTTTAAAAGCAATTAATTTCTCTTGACAGATATGACGTTACATTATTTTCTTGAATTTGGATTGTCATCACTCATCAAGTCAGAGCCAACCCAAAGTCATTATACCAAGCCCTTATAATATTTCCCCTTAGAAAAAAAAGCAGTGAATCCTCACCCCAATTCACTTTTCTATAGGCAAAGGAATAAAAAACCCCAACAGAGTGAAACACAGCATTTGCACTGACAGCTGCACAGGGCTCAGTTTTATCCTAAATGAATATGACTTCTCCAAAAAGATGAATTCAGACCTTCAGTGTGTGCTTACTGGGATTTTGAAGGAAGGCTCGCTGGGAAGTCTTGTAATGATCTGATCTGATTTTCTGCAAAGCACCCCCTTGAACCAAGGGTTGGCATCGGAGACATGCCATATTATTAAATAAACCTTTGGTGTTCCCACAGCACTTATTAACTAGTAAATTGTTATGCAAAATATGAATATGAATATAAATACTCCTGAAGTTGTGTTTTGGCCTTACAGAATTGCCTGGTGACATGGCTCCAAGCAGCATGTGAAGTTTTCTAGTTTTCTTTGCTCTGGGGACCAAGGAAGTCAGTGCTGAGACACAGGCTTTGATGGAGGCTTACACTATCCATCAGATGCTTTATTGGCCAAAGGAGAGTCAAGGATTAGAAGCTTAATCGTGAAACAAATTTTATTTCCTAACTTTGATTTTGCCCACAAAAAAATGTCCCTATAAACCCAGCCGTAGGATTTACTGGATGCATTTTTCCAGCTTGAAAGCAAATCTTTAACTATTTACCCTGCATTTTATGACACAATGTGAGCTCATCAGAGTGCTTCAGTACAGGGCTGAGGCTCAGCTGCTTTTGCATTTGAGCAGCCTTG
Organism: Charadrius vociferus; assembly: GCF_000708025.1. NCBI lineage: Eukaryota > Metazoa > Chordata > Aves > Charadriiformes > Charadriidae > Charadrius > Charadrius vociferus. The sequence goes on along the minus strand of NW_009661092.1, from coordinate 1,035 downwards.
GCCAAAGAGTCCCACGAGCACAGGCAGCACCTCAGGAATGGTGGGGCTGAGAGTGACAAAGAACCGGCTTGCAAATATAATTAGATCAGAAATAGGAGTCTTTGGCTGCTTGCTATTAATTACAATGAAACTTATCAAGTGTTCTGGCTTAAGCTACAGTGAAGCGCTGAAGAATTGTTTTTGGACATTAACTGTTGCCACTGCCCTGCCTGTTGTGGGTTTTGCAATATATAGTTTTGTACACTGAATAAAGTTTACAAACCGGCAACCCTTTGAGGATAGGAGAAAGCAGCACTTCACCCTGCCTTTGAGGAACCCATGTGATGGGTTCGGGAAGGTTGACCAGGGAGGACAACCGAGCAGCCTGAGCAATGGAAAATGCTGAGATAGCAAATGGCACGTTCCTATTGCCAGGGCTGCCCGGGAGCCAGGCCCTGATTTTGCAAGAGGGGACTACTTTGCTGTAACAAAGCACAGGAGAGCTGAGGTGACACTGTATTGGAACCCACTTTCTGAAGGCCTGGGATCCGTGTGCTGACAGAGACGGATTTAAATACTCAGGTAACACAATGAAACTGAACATGTATTATGCCTCCAGCTGAGGTGGCAACTTTCTTTAAAACATGAAAATGAGTGTTAGTGTCAGATAGAGCATGAAAAACAGTGTCAGAAGAGGCAGTAAAATTAAACAAGGCAAAAAATAGACCTAAAGACTGTACTATACCAATAGGGTAATTGACTACCCAAAGAGTAGGGCAAGGGGAATACAAGGTCATGCTTGATTTAATTCACATAGTGATGCGTCACAATATTTGGAAGCATTGCAATGGCACTTCATTCTTTAGACATGCAAAGAGGTGTTTGTAGGCAAAAATTTAGGGAAATCCCAGTCTGTTCGTTGAATCCAATTTAAGATCAATGGAGCTTTTACTTACTATGACTACAGGTAACAGGAATGCTTCTGAAATGAAATATTTAATAGCAAACAGGATCTTAAGAAAATAGTGTAATAAAGCCTCCAAAAAAAAAAAAAAA
>NW_009661091.1:0-2375 GCF_000708025.1 Charadrius vociferus | reverse complement strand
AGGAGTTATTTTCACTTACATTTACAAAGCTGAAATGAACTGCACACTGAGGTGCTTATGTCCTTCCAATGGTTGTGCAGACTATTAACTCAGATGCTGTGTAGACAATGTGTTTATACTATAGTTGCACAAAGCTAGACAAGTTTAATACCCCTCACAGAAGTGTAACCTATGTGTTTTCCTTGGCCTTTGAAATTGCTTTCAACTTTCTATTCTGAACTTTCTGCCAGAACACCTGTTTCCTTGTCCTTGTTCTCTTGAACATACTAGCAGAAAAGGTCATTGGTACTAATAAATCCATGCCAGCTTTAAAATTTTAATAATTAAACTGTAGAAAAACACTATAATGAACAGATAAACACCCGAGTATTTAAAGAATGGCTTTATATTTACAGAAAGTACTGGCAGTTAAGAATATTCAAAGTTCAGTTTTCATATAAGGGGGCAGCACAAGGCTCATACAACTCAAACGCTTAAAAATAAAGCTAAACAATGCGTATGCTTTCTAACTGTCATCTATAAATTGATACATTTTCCACAGATAATAATTCAGCATTTCTAAAGGCAAGAGGGAACAAGATTTCAAAATGTCACATAGAGAAAACAAGCAGGGAAAGAATCCAGATCTATCAGCTCTTAAATCTTACATTCAGTCCCTTAAGCCTCTTCAGTTTTTTTTCAGGAACAACAGTTTAATACAAAGACAGTCTAAATTATGTGGATTTCATCCCCCAAAACTTAATTAAAATTAAATTTCACCTTTTTTTACACCAAGGACTAGGAGTAAGGATGAAGGTTCCATACAGAAATTAGATGAAAAAAGCTGAAATGATTAAAGTTATTTTGCCTCTGCCTGAAAAACAACAGATTTTTTCAGAACTCAGATTTACAGAAAAGGAAAATGAGGAATTGTGAAGTGAACAGTAGAGCAGAACTAATTTCTGAAACCAGCAAAATCTTTCAAACAGGATTTACTAAAGAAAAGAAAGCATGCTACCCAGAATGCTATCTCAACTAGGGATTAGAAATAGGAAGATCTCATGTAAATTCTGCTTTTCCATAGAGACTAATCAAACAATAACTAGAAACCTGCCAGTTCCACAAGACGTCACCATTAAAGTGAGAAAAGGTATAATATGTCTTAGGGAAAAGTACTCCTCTGGTGATTTGACAGCTGAAAATACTTGAATTTCTGATTCTAAAACAGTACACTCTAGACATTAGAACCAATAAGGACAGTTTTAATGTTATCTCATTTTTTTTTCTTTTTTCAATGTCCAGTAGTAAAGGATGAAGGATACAATGGTGATTATCAGTGGACAAAAATTGAGGAATGTAAAATATTGGTACTGTTTAAGACAAAGCCATAACTAAACTCCTAACTCACGAAGAATAAAAAAAAAATCTCTACTACAAACTAAACATGTTTTATTTCCCCATACATTCTCTTCCCCTTCTCTACAGTGTTTGCTACTCTCTCTCAATTTTTCTGATAAAAACATGAAAGAGTTTCGTCTATATAAAGGGTAGCTCCCACTTATACTTGAGAGCCACAGACATTTCAAAGAACACCTAAATTTTAGAGGCCACAAATATGGTCTAGCAACAAACACTTTTACAAGTATTTATGACCTTTAATCTTTTGTAAATTATTCTGGTTCTGAAAGCTGGAGTGCAACACCAGCTTATATGCAGCTTTTTATTGGCTGACTATTTGACTTTGAAAGCAAAAGGCAGATTTAGGTCAGATGCTAATTTATTATTTCCCTTTATTTAAAGCTTCATATAAAGCAGTAATCAAAAGAGTCCAGCAGAGAAACCCAGTCAAAAGAAATTCTATTTTGGAATCCAGATCTCTGATAAACAAGTTGCATATGTCAAAGCAGATGCTACCTGCACGCCGAAGTAATACAGAACTACCTGCTCATCTTATCCCTCAGATGCACCTTCTCCAGTTTCGGACTTGCATTAAACCTTGAAATCAGATTCTTACTTTTAAAGTAGTACTGTCATCCCAAAGGATTCTATGCTATTTTTTTAGTTAGTAACTCGGTACTGTTTGCTGCCAAACATTAGCAAAATAAGTGCTAAGCCATGTCAGAATCAGCTCTATCTTCAGGCAAAAATATTTGCAGTGTCCACTGAAGCCAAACTACCTCAGGAAAAGAGAATAGTTGAGTACAATCCTTAGAAAAATGCAGATGTTACTACAGCACTTTCTAATAGCAAAAGAAAATAAACTGCAGAAAGCAATTAGTGCTTTTCACTTGAGTTCCTGAACCCCTTGACATTGCAAGAAGGTCCACGGACTCCTCAGTGACTTAGATTTTAGAAGTTTATTTCCAACAAAAAACTGTAAATGGGGAAAAAAAAAA